>NC_060139.1:520434606-520737636 GCF_021461385.2 Schistocerca piceifrons | reverse complement strand
GCTAAGAAATGTTTAGAACTCTGCCTCTGATCGGTCCGGTAGTAAGGTTTCCATTCCGCGAATTTTCCTTGAAATATCAGCTAGGGCGGCGTAATTATTGCAGTAAGGAATTCGATAATGTCTAGCGAAGTTATCACTGATTCCGATTGTGAATTGTTCAGGTGAACTTCAGCACCAAATGCGGGTCAAAAATGGTATTTGGGTACCTTTATTGACCACCTGCCTCCGGAACGTTTTTATTGAGTGGGTATTCTTCTGACTGGTTTGATGCGGCCCGCCAAGAATTCCCCTCCTGTGCCGACCTCTTCATCTCAGAGTAGCACTTGCAGCCTACGTCCTCAATTATTCCAGTCTCTGTCTTCCTCTACAGTTTTGCCCTCTACATCTCCCTATAGTAATGTGGAAGTAGTTCCCTGATATCTTAACAGACGTCGTATCATCTTGTCCCTTCGCCTTGTCAGTCTTTTCCACATATAACTTTCCTCTCCCATTCTGCGCAGAGCCCCCTTATTCAGCTAGGCCCATAGCCGATTAACATTTCTAGGACTTAAGACACCTTGGTTTTCAGAGCGAGGTAATGAAGCTCGGGGCTACGGGAAATACCTGTTATAGGTCGAAAGACTGTCGCAGCAAAGAATTAACAACCATTATTTAGACGGTTTTGACAGTCAAGAAACGTGTGCCTCTTTCAACGGAAAGAAACTCATGTGCTCTGTGTATTACAGTTTCGTCCCATCATTAATTCCTACCATATTTGCTCTATTCACTCTCATTCGACTGCCTGTTAACACCAAATTATAGGCTGCGTAAATTCCAGAAACATTTCGCTGTAGCATTATTGACTATAATAAACTTGTTTTAGTATTCAGGTAGCCTGTTTTACACGCTTCCCTCGTATATGGAATTTCCATAGTTTCATTCGCTGTCACGTCTGGAGTTTTGTCTTTTGGTACATTTTAATCAACTATCTGCTGCTCCTCATCGCATTGTTTTTAAATCTTTAAGCCATATTTTGCAAAAGTATTCTCTACTCTCATAGTTTCCAAGCTAACTACTTTACTTCTCTTTTTATGTGGATACATCAAAACATATCATCAGGTAAAGGCCCTGCATAAATGGCTCTTTCTGCATCAGTTTTAAACCTTATGGTCCAATTTGACAACATTTCAACGAAAATATCTGAGGCGATTAATACTTACTTTTCAAAACGGAAAGAACTGAGGCCTAAATGAGTGAGTGGTTTTTACTATCATATTCACTTCTAGCAAGTTCAGAATCTGATCTTGTGTACATAATAATAAACCAAATAATTGGCCAGCCGCTGTGGGCGAGTGGTTCTAGGCGTTTCAGACAGTAACCACGCTGCTGCTACAGCCGCAGGTTTGAATTCTGCCCCGGGAATTGATGTGTGTGATGTCATTAGGTTAGTTTGGTTTATGTAGTTCTATGCCTAGGGGACTGATGACCTCATATGTTAAGTCCCATAGTGCTCAGAGCCATTTGAACCATTTGGACATGAATCAATGAACAGCCAGTACTAAAGATATCTTCACGCCGTCACTTACCTGTTAACCTGAACAGCATGCAGAAAATGCCAAAGGCTTCCTGCTAATTGCAATTCTTAGAAAATTTTATATTGGTTCCAACTGTGCCTTGCTTTGACTAGCATTCCTGCTGAAGCTACAGAACGCATGAATATTCATGCTCTAACTGAAATGAAGAATACAAAATACACACAGTCCCATATAAGTAATCGAATCTTTAAACATGAATTCATCAGTGGCACGATAACTTGAGTGTATCAGATGAGCTTCAGTTTAGTTTGTAATTGTTCAGTCTCCAAACGTAATGATTGCTGCAAAAAAGAATACATCTGTCCATTCGCGAAGCACATTAAATGCAGGACACGACATAAGAAGGAGCTGAACAACAAAAGCTCTATATGCACTGGAAAATCTCGGAAATATTTAAATGAACGGGAGTGCGATCTATTCGATACTATCATTATTCGAATGGATTAATGCAAACCCGATTTTATGACATGTGCATCGAAAGCTAACCATCGAACTGAACAATGTACCTTGACCGCAACTGAAGACACCTCAAAGGTCTGAAAATACTGCAAGCAATGTTGCGTCAAATAGCATGACAGAAGCGACAATTGCGTCACACTACATGTAACTTGTTGCATTATAATGACCAACATAAAGCAACTTGCAAGCAGGCTACTGCATCTCTCGGCCGTTGCAGGAACGTGGTTGCAACAGGCAAGTAGACAGTCACCGAGAAACAACTACAGGAAACGTCTAATACGCTCTGTATGATTGAAATGGGAACACATGGAGAAACCACGCGAAACCATGACTTACTTTTGACTACCGCTTCAACTCCTAAGTATCTCGTTTGAGACCGCTTCTTAGTTTGTCGGAAACTGTGATGACTTCGGTAATACATCACTTGGTGCATAACATCTTTACAATATGCTCACCAACCATAATAAGCAGTAAAAAGAATAGTATTCAGTGTTGTCATTGTGATAAACATCTTTCAAGTTTCTCATAGTGTCAAATTTTCAGCCTGAATAGTAGGCCTAATTTTTTTAACTCTTCGTCTTTATCACTATCCTTAACTTGTCTCTGATTACAACTAACGCGAGAAACTGGTCTGTATGGCACATGCGACTATCTTGAAGTGTGCAACGGTAAAAATGCAAGACAGGACAAATACCTCCGTTACACGCTCAGGTAAAACGTTAGTGCAACAAAAATGCAAGTGTTTTAATCAAACACATAGCATTTTAAGCCTATGTGTTGTTGAAGGGCTGGAATAGTTGAACTGACTTCACAAGCGCACTACTTCTGTGTTAAGAAAGACGTAATTTAATAGACTGGATTATCTGTCTTTAGTTAGGTTGACGGCAGGCGGTTACTGCTTCCCGTTCAGCGCAAACTGAGAACGGGTTCGGAGCGCAGGGCAACCTGACACGGCATCATAACTCCGTCCTTCCGCGAATGCGGCTTTTACTACGACGTCGCTCTCTATCCGTTACCTTAATCGTCGTTTGTAATTACTGTCGTGGAGCTGTGCTAGAGAACTCCGCATAATTATTTACTACTGGTTACCTTGGCTTCAGAAAAATGGACGAGCGGCTCTGGCTCTGCCCGGAACAAGTACGCACCAGAATATCTCGCTTTCTCCCACTCTATTTATTATTCCGCAGAGCAGCTTTCCAGTTTCCTAGTATCGCTTTTTAGAATAATTTACTCCGTTTGAGTAGGTCGCCGAAGGACGCGATTCCTTGGGAACGGCATTATATATGTAGTGAGTCTGACCTATTACATGTTACACTCCAAACAGTGCCATGTTGTGTTTTATTAAAGTTTGTACAGGGAATGTTTGCTTATAGTTAATCAGGTAATGGCTCATAAATAAAATAAAGGTCAGACAGCTGGTAATTATATAGTAACAAACGACGAATGGATAATGCAAAAAATGCTGGTACTCTTTGTTACAAGCTCAGAAGATTTTCTACTTAGATTGGTTGTTTCCGCATACTAACATAAGCTTTTACCAATATAAAACAATGCGATTACCCATAGCTGTTCTTACCTTTGTCAGGTGGCAGTGTACTTTCTGTCGTCTAACATGTCAGTTTCCTCGTTAGGTCGATTCTACGTGTGAAGCAGAACCGTTTGGTATGTCACAAGCCATACTTTGAACGCAGTTATGTAATTTGCATAGTCTGAAGTGTAATAAGAACATACGTGGCTTGATTATACACGGTACTGACAATTCGTACCTCACTAACATGCAGATAAATAAGTAATATTTTGGTAGTAAAGTAAAAAAAAAAGTGAAAGTGGTTTGAGAGTTGACAGCGCAGAAGTGCGACAGGAAATTACACTTAGTGAGCCATAACAGATCGACCCTCGCAGCATAGTGGCCAATTAGTAGACAATGGACTCGGCCCATCGGTTTTGCACGAAATGAAACCAGAAAATGCAGCGTCACGGGGAAATGCCTTCCGTAAACGGTAAAAACCACGTGATACTACCTTGGACACTGCACTTGCTTTACATGCTGAGCATATGGCCTCGTGAAGCAAGGAGGGAATCTCGAGCGCTGGTTGGTCAGAAAGAAGTCAGCATACATAGGACTCTGTTTTGAAGATTGTTATTGTCGAGCAAGCGACGATGGACCGTAACAAGCACGCACGTTGACGACACCAGTTGTCGAAAGAAGTGAAGCTGCGGTCCTAGTTAAATACGTAGGGATAAGTGAAGCCACTCTCTGGAGGTATCGTGTGTTTCACGGAGCATTTTATGCTCTGCGCTGACGGCGAGGCAGATATTTCTCTGTTAACACTTTGTTTATACACGAAGCTCTTTTTCAGCCGACTGTGCTGGATTTGTCGTACATGCCAGTAGTGGAGGACACTAGAGGGGCTGTTATAGTTAGTTTTGAGGGCAACATCGTGCATATCACCCAGCATTGGTGAGCGTACAAAGCCATTTGTCTTAACTGGGGTTAGGTTCCGCTTCACGGAAACATAGGGAAGATTAAGTCTGTTGAATTCAGTCAGAGGTCAGCATAGTTTTGTCAGGTCGACAGGTAGAATGGTCGATACACACAATAGCTGACCGCCATTGGGATTATCACTACATTCTGCGAAATGTAAATGACGCATTGTTCAGGGGTTAAATGTTGAATATTTTTTACTATAAAATTACAGCGACCAGCCACTTTTTTAAAATGCATTTTAATTATGCCAATTTGCATATCGGGTTTGCACCCATCTTCAGCTGGTAAATTACATGTATCTTCAGTTTCTACAGTGTAATTTACCAGCTGAAGATGGGTGCAAACCAGAAATGCATATTGGCATAAATAAAACGCATTAAAAAACGTGGCTGGTCCCTGCATTTTTATAGTAAAATAGCATTATCCACGGCCACGGAGCTCAACAGTCCAAATAAAATGGACAAATTGTTATTTTTAAATGTTGAAGCCAACTGTGTGCTTTCACTTCAGGTCTGCATTAGATTGGAGTAATTACTCGCATTTCCTCACGTCCATGTCAGCCAAGTAATTTAAGGAAGTGATCAGGCAGATACGAAATACACTACATGATCAAAAGTATCCGGACACCACGCAAAAACATACGTTTTTCGTATTAGATGCATTGGGCTGCCACCTACTGCCGGGTACTCCACATCAGCGACCTCAGTAGTCATTAGACATTGTGAGAGAGCAGAATGGGGCCCTCCGCGGAACTCACGGATTTCGTACGTGGTCAGGTGATTGCGTGTCACTTGTGTCATACGTCTGTAAGCGATATTTCCACACACCTAAGCGTCCCGACGTCCACTGTTTCCGATTTGATTATGAAATGGAAACGTGAAGGGACACTACAGCACAAAAGGATACAGGCCGACCTCGTCTGTTGACTGACAGAAACCACCGACAGTTGAAGAGGGTCGTAACATGTAATAGGCAGCCATCTATCTAGACTACCACACAGGAATTCCAAACTGCATTAGGATCCACTGCAAGTACTATGACAGTTAGGCGGGAGGTGGCAAAACTTGAATTTCATGATCGAGCGGCTGCTCATAAGCCATACATCACGCCGGTAAGTGCCAAACGACTCCTCGCTTAATGTAGGGAGCGTAAACATTGAACGACTGAGCAGTGGAAAAACGTTGTGTGGAGTGGCGAATCACGGTACACAATGTGACTATCCTATGGCAGGATGTGGGTATGGCGAATGCCAGGTGAACGTCATCTGCCAGCGTGTGTAGTGCCAACAGTAAAATTTGGAGGTGGTGGTGTATGGTGTTGTGTTTTTCATGGAGGGGGCTTGCATCCCTTGTTGTTTTGCGTGGCACTATCACAGCACAGGCCTGCATTGATTTTTTAAGCACCTTCTTGCTTCCCGATGTTGAAGAGCAATTCAGGGATGGCGATTGCATCTTTCAACACGATCGAGCGCCTGTTCATAATGCACAGCCTGTGGCGGAGTGGTTACGCGACAATAACATCCCTGTAACGGACTGGCCCGTACAGAGGCCTGACCTGAATCCTACAGAACTCCTTTGGATATTTTGGAACGCCGACTTCGTGCCAGACCTTACCGACCGCCATAGATACCTCTCCTCAGTGCAGTACTCAGTGAAGAATGGGCTGCCATTCCCCAACAAACCTTCCAGCACCTGATGGAACGTATGCATGCGAGAGTGGAAGCTGTCATCAAAGCTAAGGGTGGGCCAACACCATATTGAATGCCAGAATTACCGATGGAGGGTGCCACGCACTTGTAAGTCATTTTCAGCCAAGTGTCCGGATACTTTCGATCGCATAGTGTATTTGCCAGCTGCAATAGTTTTGTTTATATTGTCACAGATTACAGTTTTGGTTTTTACAATAGTGTCAACTCAAATAGTTTTATTAGATTTTCGTTATTAAGTTGTAGTGACCTTAATCAATGTTCTCCTTGTGTTTATGTTCCTACGGGAGTCCTAGTTTATATAGAATTTTAGTGAGATTACCATTTCCGCATTCTGAACCGAAATGTGTATGGTAATTCGTGTAATTAATTTTTTTATACAAGGAACAGACTGTTGATTGTCCTAAATTAGAGTTTCCCCATCTCGTTCACTGACATATTTTAGGTATACTGACAGCAGCTATTCTTCTGATGTCTAACAGTTGTCGTGGCTGGGATCTTCATACCTGGCTGGGCCTGGGCTCTCGGACTTAAGGTTCAGTTTTCCTTTTCAGTGCATCCTTTGCGTTCTACGTGGTGGGGTGGATCACACCAAACCAGCACCGGCTGGTTAGATAATAGCGATTCTGCCAGTATGCTTCAGTGAGGTTTATTCTGATCGTTAGCAGGGTGGAGGTGATATCCTAGTGGAAGTGAGAACTGTAAGACTTTCGCCCCCATGTGTGTTATATAATCAGTAGTATCATATTCTACAATTCTTATTTGATTAGTATTGTGTGTGTTAGCAACATTCATAAGGTGCATTGCCCTACTTAAATATTGAGAAACAGTGTTACTCCAAACTTATGCTATATCTGTGATAGAAATTTAAAGAAAACGTGCGACTTAACTGCTGAGATAGTTTAAGTTTTTGAAACGTAAAAAATATAGGTTTAATGTTAGACTCGTCAGTTGGATTAGCTGTTGTACTCTATTTGTGCTGTGCGGGTAGCATAGGTTGGTCTCGTGTTGGGTTGCAATGGAATCTGTTCCAACAATATTTAAAAGTGCTACATTGTTTCGAAACTTCGAAATTTTCGTGACGTAATAGAATTCATACAGGACTATGTACGTTTTTTGGAGGAGAGTTAACTTGTATGATGGAATATTAACGCGAAGGCAGGCGCGTAAACGACGCGAATCCCAGAGGGCGTTAGAAAGATTTGAAATAGCAGATGATCATAGATCAGAGCCAAGACAGGTAGTAGACGAGCTAGATAGGATCGAACATGGATTTGAGAAAGATTTCTGAAAAGCACGATTTAGAACACAGAATGTTACATGAAGAGACAGAAACAGTTTCAAGACAATTGTTCCAGGTGGTTGCCAGCGAACTTGCAGAAGAGGTGGTGTGTAAGGGAGATACGGATTCAGATGATTCTACGTCAGAGTATGTTGAACTGAGCGTAATCATACTGAACCAGCTGTCGCAAGATAGTGTGTCGGAGGGAGTGAGTGTTAGTGCACCAGCATTCTGTTCCGAGCTCAATAAATCGGCACAGCAAACGTAGGATAGAGAAAGGCTGCATCAAATTGCTGCCGGGCAAGATACAAGCGTGCACGCCAATAAGTATGCATCTTTCAATATTTGACTCAGACAGTGCAAAACGTGCAAAAGGGCTTGTTGAAACAACAAACAGAACAGGGCATAAAGAACACAGAGAGGCACAGTGAACCTAGGTAAACAGTTAGATCAAATTCCAAAGCACTCGAAAGAATCACGAGATGTGATTGAAGCGCTAATGGTTGGTCACAAACAAATGCAAACGGACATGATCAGTTTAAAAAAGACATGAACAAGTTGCGTAACGAGACTCAACAGAGTGTCCAAGAAGTTAACCAACTGGTCAATACATTTTTAACCACAACAAGTTAAAGAGCACAACAAGTCATCGAGGAGAATACTATACAGAGACGGGTGGCGAGAGTGACTTTAAAGTGATTTGATAGACGGATACTAAAAACAAAATCGAAAAACGAGGAACACTTCCAAAGGCTGAGGTCAGAGTTGTTGAAGTGTATCGAAGGTTGCCGTGATAATGACAGCAAGTGTTCGGAGCCTACTGTGACGTGGCGGTATGTCTGAGTGCACGATTTATGAAGTGACAAAATGTGCAAAAGTCTAGTATTCCGATTTACACAATTAGTACTAGCAATCAGCACATGAACTCATCAGTTGCGGAGAGAGAGATGATGCCTCAGGAAGAAACAGAGTTACGTGGAGCGTAACAGAGTCCAACACTTCAGGCAAAAATGTGACTCACACTGACCGAAGTCTAAGAGATCAATATGAAGCACCACTACAATTGAATCAGGTAGCAGCAAGCTGCTGTACTTTAGTCCGATGCCACTGGGAAGACTGGATACAAATCCTTTAGTTAGCAGTATGTGCTAAGGTCGCGAACCATTACCAGAGACTGATAATTCGCTACATATGGCGCAGTTTGAGGCAAATAACTGTGCACTTTTGCGGCGCAGGAACACACATTTGGAGGACAGTGGACAGTGGACAGATGCAAGTAATATAGGTATGATTGAAGAGACGATTGGTGTATTAGAACAAGTACCATGTGATGTCACAAAGTTTTAACATTATAAAGAGCATGGAAATTCCTTTCATGAAAGAACATTTATATATCAATTTTAAATGGATTTACCAGAACATTGGCCCATGCCATATATGTTAGGTTTCATCTGTGCTCACATGGAAGGCGCTTTGCCGAAACAATGCATAGCGTTGCAGAAACCTGCAAGTCCTACGACGAGTTTTAATCTTCATTTATCTCACGGTACTGGTCGCCTGAAGTGCAGAATAGGCTCAACTATGAGCTGCTTCAGAGAAATTCGAAAGAAAAAAGCCAAATACAATTCTCTGAGAATATGATAAAGAAAAATTGGTGCCTATACAATCCATATAGTGATGGAGAATTGCTCCATCTATGTACGATGAAACTTGCATTACAGTATTTAACAGTCGTTGGTGGCAAGAGGAGATAATGGGCAGACCTTTAAGGGAATCCTCCATGTATTAAATTTATTATTCAGTGAGGATGATGCAGGAAGGTGTAGAAGCCTTCAAGAGATTATCGTCGATCAGCCGAGAATGGGAAGCGGGAACAACAGTAGTAATGGAAGACGAAATGAAGGATGGAAGGATGATGGAAATGGACGAAATCGGAACTCTTCAGGAAATAACAATGGGGACAATGATTGTTTCTACTATAAGAATAATAGGCACAGAAATGGTAGCGGCAGGAATAATGATGGTAGACCAAATTGGTTTCAGCCATGTAATCCGAATTATTCGAACTCCAGCAGTCCTCCAGAGGTGGCAAGAGAGTGACAGAATACTGGATTATTAAGAGTTCAAGGGAGAAGCGAGCCACAACCTGAGGTTGAGATTAGGCCATCTAACTCAGGTAAACGTCGCTAGCTGTGGAAGAGGATATCGCCTAACTCACTGAAATTTGGAATGTTGCCAGTAACCAGATTAACAGGCTCATGTATGACACAGGGAAGAAGGAAATAGTATCCAAGGGAGAACACATAAGTCAGAAGTCACTATTAGCGTAAAGGGACACTATTGATTGGAATTTGATGGATAATGAGATTAAAGTCCCACCACTCAACACGAACTGAGGGGGACAATGGCTTATGTTATTTATTGCAGCTATTTGATACGGTGGCTAATGAAAGCAAACTTAATGCAGATGACCTGTGACTAACTGAAACCCAAGCCAGACTGCAGTCTGATGTAAAAACGAACGTATAAATCTCGGGTGATAATGACGCCATTGTGCAAGTGCATACGTGTGGTTATGGCGAAATTTATTCGGGAGTAGTCAACGTAAGAGGAGACGAAGTTGTTAATGTACATGACCATAAAGTTTGGATTTTGATATTAAAAAGATTAACCAACTTGTTTATGATTCGACTCATGCTGATGCAAGAAAATGAAATGAATTTACGTCATGAAGTACACCTGATAATTAATGCTCAGATCGCAAATATAGCTGTTAACGCAGTGTTTGACAGTGGTAGTGAGTTGGCTGCCATTTCTTAACAATTGTTCAATCGCTGTAATGCTGCTAGTGAATTTTCAGTATTCAAAATCAGGAAGGGATAAGTGAAAGGCGAATTGTGGGCGATTCCACTGGTGTCACCTAGCAGACGAGAATCGCATTTAAATATCAAGGAAGCGCAACAGAAAGAAACTTCGCAATTATGTCGAAGTTATCAGTGAAACGATTATAGGTGCAGACTTTCTGAAGTAACAACAGGCCATATTAGACACAGGCAAAGGTATTGTGACTTTAGGCTGTATTACTCTTTGCTTTGAGGACAAACTTAAACGAGTAGAGATTAATGGAATACACACAGTTAAGTATGTAGATTGCGGAGGAAGGGACAGATGAACTTGTTTCCATAGATGATGGACTTATACATGAAATCCATGAAGAGATAAATAAAAAACTACAGGAATTAAATAACATCTCTGAGCATGTGAAAGAGGGATTAGAGAGACTGCTATGCAGTAATGCTGAAATATTTATACCGAAGTCGGGGGCCATCAAGCATTTTCAGTATAGATTTGAGGTGAAGGAACATAACCTGTTCAGAGGTCCACCATACACCAAATCACTCTGTTGTAGCCGACATGTGTTTCTTGAGTTACAAAAAATGGTTGAAGATGGCATTGTATAGCCTGCATTGTCACCAAATAATAGTCCTTTATGAATTGTGGACATAAAAGATGGTAGTAATTGCCTCATGTTAGATTCTAGACAAATTATCACAGTTATGGTTACAGAGACAGATAGGCCAGAGAAATTAGAAGAGTTTGTAATAGGCCGCTCCTTCCTTGTTGTTGCTACTGTCCACTATGGTAAAGTATTTTCAGAAGATTTGAGGGAGCAAGATTTATTATAAACTTTTTACTCATATTTTCTGGCACATCTGGCTCCAGTCTTCATTATCTAGGGATGTGATTTTTTAAGCTGAAATTCTCACATTTTAGTTTCTCATCGTTAAATTGATGTAAATAATTTTGAAGAATGTCGTTGCAGAATTTTTGTTTTCACAATAATTTATTGTCTCACATTTTACTATATCACACTACCTTTTGAATTTTCACGTTAAAAAGTAGAAATTACTTTGTTCATCCAAAATACAGAAATATGTATGGTCACATCAGAGGCATGCTTACTACTACTTCACTCTGTGATGATAACAGTATTCCAAAGGGTTTACAGTTTTTCTTCACAAATAAGTTTCTCTTAGTTTAGATTATTATTTTACAAATTAATCCAGAAATAAACATAATAAACAGTTCTAGATTGCATAATTAATAACAGAAATTTTAAGTGTGCCAAATATGTCGTAATTTCATATGTTTATAAAAAAATTATTTTAACCGTATATTCAGAATTAGTACATATCAATTGTAACAACGAAAATAAAGTAATTCCTTTTTACAATTTTTAGCTTGAAGAATGACATGTTGTGCATAAAATTATATGAAACGTTTCAGAAAAGCAATTTGGATAACATTGACCCCTCCAAAATGCGAAAAATATTTCTGGTATCGACTACTACTGTTGAGGAAAAGTGATGTTAGAGGACGATGTACCTTTAGAAGTTGATTCAAAAATTTCATGGCACAAAGGTGTTTTCCATCTCTGGATCTGAGGTCCAGCTTTTGGCAAACAGAGTTAGTACCAGAATAGAGGAATTATCTGACCTTTATAGTATTCAGACGATGCTACCAATTTAAAAGGTTACCATTTTGACTCAGTGCATCATCTGCAGCGTATATAGGAGGTTTTTGTACTATGTTAAATAAAGAGTTACAGCAGAGGCTGATGTGCTATGTGGAAGACATATTACTCGCTGAACCATGTGGGGAAGAGCATAATAAGGTCTAAGGTAAACTCCTCAAAACTCTAAAACACTGTGGCAATGCAATGAATACTGCGAAATCCATACCTGGAACGAAATAATAAGAATTTCTGGGACACATTATTTTGGAAAATGGGATAGAGCCAAATTCAAACAAAATCCTAGCCATTAGGAATTTTCGTATGTGATGTTAAACAAAAGCACTCCATAGCTTCTTGGGACCAAAAAACTTCTATAAAAGGCCTGATGTAGACATAAAATAGGTACCAGTCCATGGATTGTGTGTATTGCAGATGAACTGATTAAAAAATACATTTGGTATACTTACCTTAGTAATGGTCACTGTGGGCCAAAAAATGCTTTTTAAACTTGAAAAAGTCATGTTACTTTCCAAATATGGAGAGGCAAATTAGGGAAGTTTTAGCTAATCGTAAAGATTGTCTGGGAACTGAACACCTGACGTTTCCAACCAAACCACCTATGTTTCCCATTATGACAGACAAATTAAGACATATTGCAGCTAGGATTTGATAGACCATTTGTGCCGAACAAAGAAGGGACATACATTCATTTGTGTGGTAATAGAATTAACTTCTAAGTAGTTACCTGACCCCTCTGCAAAAGGCGACAGGATTTAGTGTTACTAAGGTTCTCAAGCAAGTTCTTGAAGCAAGTTGACCAAGTTCAGAATTTAGTGTCAGAAAACAGACCACATTATAGATCCAAAGATAGGCAAGCCACACTTAAGAAACAAAGGATGGGGCCTATATATATATTTCTAAATATAAACCGAATGCAAATTCGGATAATTCACAATGAAGGAGTTGGGGCATTGTGTCGTTTATATTGTAGTAAGTGGCATAACACATGGGATAGATGTTTAGATGAATTTCAATCAGTGAAATTTCCCACATTACCACTTCCTCTGATTACAGCACTAAAGAATAAACCAACCCCAGATAGGATGAGGGAGGTAGTAAAAGTTCCTCCAATTCCAAGAGAACAGCATTTGAATATAGTGGCGATGGCACTAAAAAAAAATTCGTTGTGCGCTCATAAAGACAAAGAACAGTGCAGACAGAACTTGTGAAAACAGATTATTTGTCAAATAAATAACACAAAAACATTATAAATTCTCTGCAGCATATAAGGGTCCAGTGGAAATCAATAGAGTTGTCCACACAAATGCCATAGTCCTGATTAACTCAAAGAAAAGGAGATCATTGGTTATGTACCACGTAAACCATTTGAAAGCTTATGAGGGATGAAACTGTAGTATCTGGAGCTCCCAATAAACAATTTGACTAAGGAGGAGTATATTAACGGTGTTTTAATTTTTCAGATGAAATTACTAGATCTTTCTTCTACATGTCAGTGATAATTGACGTCACAATAGTACATATAATTAAGAATTTGCGTAAGTGGAGTAATTGCCGACATATGGACACAGGTATAGTCTGCAAAGATGATAATGAGATAGGTAAAGATGCAAGGAAGGGCTATCAGACGTACTGTACAGCAAACACAGGTATTCAATAATTTGAATTATATTTTTGAAATATCTCTTAAGGAGTGTAAAAATCTAATCAAAGAGGAAATATCTTTGTTTCTAAGATTTATGCTTCAGAATCCATCCATCAGGAGAAAGAGAGCACTGACAGTGACAAAGGTACATCAGTACTCCAATTACATTATTAAGCATGGTGCATTATGCTTTTCTACTTAAGAATCAGAAGTGAGGGAGGAAAAAACAGAAATTGGGAACTAACTGCATGTTATGACAAACCTTTCACAATATACATCTCCATTATTCCACTCTCGTACTCTCCCTGTGAAGTTGAGGATTCTTGGGTACAATGTACAAAGATGAGACATTTAGAAATTAACAATGAGTCTTTTATCAAACATAAAAAATAGTTTAAAATTACACACCGATTGTAAGGTTTTAGGGACGATACATAAAAGTAAGATCAGTTTGTAACAGAATAGGAAAATTTTTGTATACGCGAGTGGACAACATTCCAGGGGAACTTTGAACCTCTAACAGTGGAAGATATGGCAGCATAACAGGTGACAGGGATAGGCGGAAAGAATTAGAGGAAGGCCATCTTTAATTACTGCTCGTGCTGTTACCGTAGCAGACAATTTGGGGAATAGCACAGAGCAGATAGCAGAGGTATTCAACTGTGAAGATGGAACCAGGCGACAGGTAGACGCTGGAGCAGCGAAAGAAAATTTAGAAGCTCCGTTTAGCGCCATCTACCTGTTCAGTGAGGCACCCTGGGGCCATAAAGCTATTAAGATCAGACGCCACAGAAATTGCCAGATTTTATGAGGGGAGAGTGCTTATGTAAAGAAGCCTCTCAGGAAGAAGCACGGAATTCGGTGCCAGTATCACGTAACAGAAACATGAAAAGAAGTACTGGAAAATCCATTTGGGGCGAATGTGCCAAAACAAGTCCAACAATAGTCAAATTACATACCCTGACATCATTAAACATAGATCCTGTTAAATTAAACTCTCAAATCCCATTTTCCACATACGAGCGCAAAGAAAAACAAGCTACAAGTAAGAAGAAGGAAAGAAGCGGAAGGTGCAGAAGAGAAGACATACAAGAAGGAGGAAGAGTGAAGATGGGCTATAAGAATCAAGAATTTACGTTCCCACGTCTCATCCTTACATTTTTAATCATCAGCATGAAACCAAGATCACTAGACTGCCTTCGAATAATTTAGTGGTATGTTACATCCAAAGTGACAGCACATAACCATCTTGGAAGTTAATACAGCTGGGTCCAATATAAACAATGCCAATACGGAATTACTACAGCTACTATGCGTCGACACCATCCTGTGTATGTGAGTTGCATACAAAGCACAGCAGTGCTCTACTAGTCTACCTTGCCAATAAAACTTATCAGTCATTGGACTTTATAAGGAGACCAGACGTCACACTCTCATTGTACTCACTCTACGCAGTCACCATCACTGAATCCTTCATCCATATGTCATCACATTCCATATTCTGAAGACTGCAGCGTCAACATTAATGAAGAAACGCATAAAGAATATTTAGAACTTTGTGTTATAGTGTATCATCAAAAGAGTTGACCTTGAGTTTGTGCAGAAGGACTTTGATACATTTTATTATTATCGAAAATATTTCTACACCACATATGTTAAATTCGTGTGGTCCTATATTTTCGTAGATATCCGATCTCATGTACTCTCTCTCTCTCTCTCTCTCTCTTATTTTTGTACCCATCGGGTGGTATATTTTTTTGCGCATATTTGAACCTTGGAATTTAGTTTTATTTGGAAATTTATTTGCTACAGAGTTTATATAATTTTTGAGAATGTAAAATTCAGTACTCTGACAGTCTATTTATGTGTTTTGCTGAGAAGAACCGAAGAACCACCCAATATTATGTGATTTTTTGTGACAAATAATAAAATGCTGCATACTTTGTTTAGTGCAATAAAATAATCTAGAAGCATTTTAACAAGGCTTAAATAATTGTAAAGATAAATGTTACATAGCATGAATTAAAAATTTCAACTGATTTTTGCCTTAAATCTTGGTTTACACTAAGGGGTCCCAGAGACTCCACCACGTGCTATACATTACAGAAGTCATCTCGCAAGTTAGGGGTTAATTTCCTCATTAGGACGATTCTATTTGCTATGCTGATTCGTTCGATATGTCACAAGCCATATTTAGGACGCAGTTAGGTGATTTGCATAAAGTGTAATAAGAACATTTGTGTCTCACATGTCTGTGGCACTAACAATTTGTACGTCATTAGCATGCAGATAATTACGTAAAGTGGAACTGAAGTGAAAGAAATTTGACAGTTGACAACGCAGAAGTGCGACAGGGAAATACACTTAGCGAGCCATAACAGAGGAATCCTCTCAGCAGGGAGGCCAATTAATGGACAATGGACGTGGCCTTTTGATTTGCGTGAGACGGAAGTAGGAAATGCAGCGTCACAGGCCATCCTCCAAACAGTAACAATCACGTGATATTACTGAGGACAGTGCGTGTGCTTCACATGCTGAACACATGGTTTTGTGGAACTTCAAATCAAGGAGGGAGTCTTGAATAGTGGTTGGTCGGGAAGAAGCCAGCATAAGCAAGATTTTGTTTTGGAGATATTTATTAGTCAAGTCAGCAACGATGGACAGTAAAAAGCACGCCCATTGGCTGATACCGGTCGTTGAAAGAAGCAGAGCTGCGGTACAGTGGGGAGGTCAGCGATAATATTACGTAGGCATAATTGAGGCCACTCTCTGGACGTGTCGTGTGTTGCATGGAGAACTTAATCATCTGTGGTGACGCCGAGAGAGAGATATATTTCTGTTAACACTTCGTTGATTCACTTTGTGTGTGAAATCTTATGGGACTTACCTGCTAAGGTCATCAGTCCCTAAGCTTACACACTACTTAAATTATCCTAAAGACGAAAACACACACCCATGCCCGAGGGAGGACTCGAACCTCCGCCGGGACCAGCCGCACATCCATGACTGCAGCGCCTGGGACCACTCGACTAACCCCGCGCGTCTTTCACGGAATTCTGTGTCAGCCGAATTTGTCCTGCATTTCTCGTATATCTCCGTAGTTAGAGGACACGAGGAGAGCTGTTATAGTTAATATTTTTGTGAGAATTTTTGAGGGCGACATTGTGCATGTCATCCAGCATTGGTGAGCGTACAAAGCCATTCGTCTTAACTGGGGGCATTCAGGGAAAAATATTGAAGTTTCAGACTATTAAGTTCAGTCAGAGGCCAGCAGAGTTTTGTCAGGTCAACAGGTATGAGAGGCGATGCACGCAACAGCGTTGCCGAGATGATCGTTACCCTCTGCGAAAGATAAATGATACATTGCTCAGGCGTTAAATGTTGAAGTTATCAGCGTGCTTTCACTTCAAGTCTGCATTACATTGGAGTCACAATCCTTCTCGTACATGTCAGCCACGTAACTCTCGTGTGATCTTGAGGTTTAAATTTAGAGTAGTGATCCCGCAGCTAGGCGATATTGCCCAGCTACAGTAGTTTACAGTACATTGCCACAGTATAAAATTTTAGTTTTTGTAATAATGTTAATTGAAATATTTTTAGTAGATTTTCCTTATTAAGTTGCTAGTGATCTTAATCAGTATTTTCCTTGTATTTATGTTTCTATGGGATCTTCCTAGGTTGTATAGGATTTTAATAATATTATCATTTCCTCATCATCAACCCAAATGGATATGGTAATTCATGTAATAATCTATTTTTTGTGCAGGGAATAGAGTGTTGTTTGTTCTAAAGTAGAGATTCTTCCCGTTACTTTCTGATAAACGAGGGTTGGAATTTTAATAGTGGCTACTATTTATTTACAGCTCCTACAAAATAGGTAAGTGTTTCTAAGTTTTACTGACCTTCAAAGTAGTCACCAGCGTTGTGTATAACCCGTTGCCAGCGATGTGGGAGTCATAGGATACTCTTTGCAGTTCCAGTTGTGTTGAAAGTTCGAGCGGCGCGGGCTATTGTCCGACGAATTTGTAGCAGTTCTGAAACGAATACCGTGAAGTGTTTCCTTCAGTTTAGAAATCAAGTTGAACTCATGAGGGCTTAATTCAGGGTAATGCTGTAGGTGGTATAGCACGTAGCAGCCCCATCAGTTAAACAAACCGGTAACAGCTTGCACGGTATGTGCTTGAGCACTGTCCTGCAAAATGATGGTCAGGTCCTGCAGAAAGTGTCATCACTTCTGACTTTATGATGGTCGTATGTTGTGTTCCAAAAATGAACAGCATAGAGACAATAGTGATGACGCCTTGTGCAGGACCAGACCATCATTTTGCAGGACAATGCTCAAGCACCTACAGTGCAAGCTGTTACTGATTCGTTTGACTGATGGGGCTGTTACGTGCTATGCCATCTACTGCGCGGTGATCTGAAGCCCAGTCCGTCCGTCCAGATTAAGGTTTTCCGTGGTTTCCCTAAGACCGCTGAAGTTAAATGCTCGGTAGGAGATGAGGTACTGGCAGAAGTAAAGCTGTGAGTACCGGGCGTGAGTCGTGCTTCGGTAGCTCAGATGGTAGAGCACTTGCCCGCGAAAGGCAAAGCTCCCGAGTTCGAGTCTCGGTCGGGCAAACAGTTTTAATCAGCCAGGAAGTTTCAAATGCTCGGTGTCTGTGGGATCCTTGACAAGGTAGAGAGCAGGGCCCAAGGGAGCTGGAGTGGAATGCTGATCTGAGGATACAGTAAAAAAAAGAGAGATTTATTTGACAAAATCCAAGATGTAAACATTGTTAGCAACACAGTTACAGATATACTGTCATAAGCAGTCGGTGGTATTCTCACGACTACAGAATTATTTGAAACAAAATTAAAAAAAAACACCCATTTAAGCAAACAGTTCTTGAAGATGTGTAAGATAAATAGCCTCATGGCCCAAAACTTTAATATAACAGTTTTACTGATACATAGAATTAAATTAACGTTTAATATTAAAAAAGACTTAACTACTGATGTAGGTTGAATAAAGGAATTTTGACATAGTGAAAATGATAATCCTTACGAATGTCAATACGGTAACACAGTTTACAGCAAGCTAGAAGTTTTCAAGCTATTCGGATGTAAAGTGTCTTAACAGCATAAGGCTCTATCACAATTAAGCAACATGATTAATAACCAAAGAAAGTGCAGATTACACAGAAAAGAATAACAACTAATATCAAGGGATCATCACATAATGCAGCAGCGTGGAAAGAATACACACAAATTAGCACATTATTGACTATTGGCGTTCACCGTCAGCCGCGCATCTGAATTTCGTGCGCGAGACCCTACCAGAATCAACAACCAGCACGGGTTGAAAACTGGCAACAGCTCCTGTACCACATGCAAAAGCAACATTCATATACAATTCACTTAAACAAATCACCACAACGGGAAACTACCGGGCAGTGAAGGTAGAAAACAAATGGGGATAAGATTCGGCTCAAAGTTTCTTAATTTCGCTACTGCGTAACAAACCGCACCTACAGTTGACAATTGTGCCGTTAAGACAGCTTCAATCAAATTAACATTCACAAAAGGTAATCTACAGAGCCACTCTGGACTTTGAACTCGTAAAGAACGAAAATCTGCACACAGTTTTAACTACGAGGAATGCTGCCTTTTAACGGCACAAGGTTTTCAAAAAGCTGCAATCGCCCACAGGTAGAAAGTGATACAGCAAATTCCAACTTAAGTTGAAAGTTAACCTTTAGCGCGCAGGCGAGGAATTCGTTGACAAATCTTTAAAGTAGCAATTCATGCAGATAAGATACAAATTCACCAAGTATCTGCCACAACTGACAGAAATCAAGAACTGATAGCAAAATCAACCAGAGCACACTTCAGTTAATTCCACTCGCGATTAACAGTGATTCAAGATCAACACTCAAGCGATTTGGAAGAACACCTCTCGTACAAACTTAGTGGCCAAACGGAGCAATCACGGTTTGAAAACGATCCACCAGACGTATAACTCACCATTGGAAAATTAATCCAGGGGGCAGCTCGTACAGTCCAGGCCGAACTCCGAGGATCTCGTCGCAGCGCAAGAGCTGAATGACTCTTCAACAGAGGTTATGTTTACTGGTCACTGCAGCCATGCTCTTGTCAACAGTCACAAGTGCAGCAATGACAGCACCACTGCGGCACAATAGTACACCATACACCAATTGATCCCCGTACAGACTCGTTCCGTACTCCTTTACATGGAGAGTGCAGGGCCCTGCATATGAAGGGGTTGCTCTACAACCAGCGCGCCGCAAAGCATATCGTTTAGGCAAAGAAAACTCTGCAAAACCAAGAGCATCGCCGGAGGTCACGGTGCAATCTTAAAGTATGATCGTTCGTCGTTTGATCCGCGAATAGGACACTCTCCCTCTTTATTGTTCACTCAAGGTGAGAATAAATCATTGAGACTTGCGTTGCGTATATTTGAGAGGAATTCACCTGACATGTATTTGAATATGTTGAGTGACGTCGGAAAGACGATGAGTCTGCTGTTATTGAATGTTACCTCCCACCTGCAGTCTTTACCACAATCTTCGAACGACGCTGTACTCGTTTTTCTGGTCTCAGCGTACTTAATTCTGTTTTTATGCGTAATTTCATCGCTGTCTTATCCTGTTTTTTTTTTACGATAAGAACACTATGGTCTAAGCTGCACTCAACGTGCAGAAAGAACCGCTATACCCAAAGGAAGCATGGATGCCAAAGAGAGAACCAACAAGGGGGACGTCAGAACAAAAACAAGGCATGAAAAAATAATCTTCTGCGACGGAAGAGGATTAGTGATGATAGATTGTGATTTCAGCGTTATATGTGTTATATGTGTTATATGTGTAGAGCATACCATGGTACAGAAAAGAAATAAAGCTTTTGGGAAACTAGATAAATCGGAAACATATGAAGTGAGAAATTAATGGATGAAGTAGAAAAGAAAACATGCATAATGGAAAGATTACGCGAGGAAAGTAGACAGTAGAAATCCTTTGCCAGTAGAAAAGTTAATCAGTGAGTTGCTGAGACATCCAGAAATTAATACCTTTCACATGGAGACTAGAAGATAAAAATTGTAGTGTTGGCCATAGGTCTAAATTTCTAAAACAGTGAAATGAAAATCGCGTACAGTAAATAAATAGAGATGATAAGTTTTGTGCAGATAAAGAGAGGTGAAGCGATAACCACTTTAGTCTCCTATTGTGAGACTGACCTTAAATGCTCGCAAAAATTAAAAATGGCTGCTCAGCGATAGTAAATTATTTGAGACAGTGACTTCGACGAAGTGCAATTTTTACAAGGAAATTTCCTGCTGAATCTGTCCTGATAAGGAACGAAAAACGTTGTAATTCGCAGAAGAGTGATAGACGGTAACTGAAGATCATGAAGAACGCTTGCAGAGTCATGAACCAAGCAACAAAAATCAGAAGACTGTTTCGTATGCTGATACTCTGTGTGACACAATTTATAATAGTACAGAAACAACCAACATTAAAACGTATACACTACCGCGTGCGTCTGTCGGCTACTTGCAGGTGTCGGTCGCAGTTTTCAATATCACCATCCGAACTGTGAAGAAGGTACAAAGCTTTCATTAGGAATTGGGATGCCGATATATTTATTGCATCGACGTCTTGTACTTAGTGGACACACGTGAAACCTACCACCACGGTTCATATGCATGAGAGTACTTGCTCTGCTCTTCACCCCTATACAAGGATATTTATTTTTGGTTTCAACCTGTCCCACTTACAATTTTAAGGCAATACGGCCCCTCTCCTATGTTGCCTGACGAATACGAGATTTTCTTTGTGTCATCAGTCTTCTGATTGGTTTTATGCGGCCGGCCACGAATTTCTCTCCTGTGCCCACCTCTTCATCTCAGAGTAGCCACTTATGACCTCAGCAGTTGAGTCCCATAGTGATCAAAGTAGACCTTGCAATCTACGTCCATAATTACCTGTTGGATGTATTCCAATCTCTATCTTCCTTTACAGTTTTTGCTCCCTACAGCTCCCTCTATTACTATGGAAGTCAGTCCCTGATGTCTTAACAGATGTCCTATCATCATTTTCAAAAATCACAGAGTAAAAATTGGGTTTTCTACATCCAATAAACTACACCAAAAACTAATACATAATATAATGTGTAATCATGATCCATATTCAGACTCTGGAATATACAAGGTAACATGCCAGGAATGCTCCAAGTTCTACGTAGGACAAACGGGCCGAAATATACTTAAATAAAAATAGTAAAACATATAAATAAGCACATTTGTAAAATCAAACTGTTAAGATAAATAACCTCTGTACAAAAGCATATCATAATCTGTGGAAGACCTATAATGTTATCTCTGTGAACTACCTGTAAGAAGATCTCTGTAACTGTTTTGTTTATATAAGATATTTTCGATGTGTAAAGTGTACAAGTTGGGTGTGATGTTAAGTGTGCGTGAGACTCTACACAAATGGACCATTAGAAAACTGTAAGTAAAAAATTGTTCTCAAACTTTAGCCACTAACCTCACAGAAAGAATTGATACCCAACTAAAAATCGCGTTTCTTATGTATTACAGTAAAAGTCAACAAAATGAAGCAGACACAGACAACATCAAAAGAAATGGCTTAACACACATCAAAAAACGCACTTGAAAATGAGAATTATTTCTCGAAACGCGTCGTGCGGATAGTAAAATAAAGAAAAATCGTGACTGGTAGCAGAAGATTTATTTAATTATAAACAAACCTATTGTATCTACAGTCGCAGGCTTTCACAAACCATTTATAATGGATCAAATCAAATTATTAGTGCCAAGCCAGGCAATGAAAGATATATATAAATACAAAAACCTCAAAATGAAAGTACTAAAAACAGTTGCACACATAAGATTCAACAAGCACTGTCAACAACTAGGCATAATTGCGAAATATATAAAGGTGAAAATATGTTCTAGCAGCAACACAGCAAAACTTATAAAACACAAAGCAGAAAAACTCTGGCTGAAAACCGAAATAAGGCATTTACATAAGAAAAAGGACTTACTAAACAGAAAGCTACTCTACATGCAGATAGAAGCAGCAAACAACATGGAACCTACAGTTTATGACAGCATTTGCAGGCATATCCAGAACATAGTCGACAAGGAGTACTTGACCATTTGCAACACACATAACAAGAAACTACAGACCTTGACATCCAAACAAGACAAGAGATCCAACCTTGAGATAACTGACAAAAGCAAACACACATTTTACAGTAGAGTGGTGAACAACACTGACATAAAGTTCAACCAAAGAGAAAACGATCTACTCCAAAAAGGACTAAAATATAATGTAAAACCTAACCTCAACAACGATACACTGAAACAGGTTATAACTGCAACTAAAAGTGCAGCAGATGCTGCAAAATTAAATTCAAATACAAAAGCAGCAATAGGTCACAAAATAAGCAAACTTCTTGAGAAAGAATTGAATAAAGAGAAGTTTAGATCTAAATGTACAATAAATGATTCAAAAACTTTAAAATCTATAAATAATAAACTGAAAAACAGCCAATCCATAGTTGTAAAGTCAGACAAAAGTAATACATTAGTTGTGATGAAAGAAAAAGAATACATAGACAAAACAAATGAATTTTTTGCTGCTAATAACATTCAGCACATTAAAAAAGACCCAACCAAACAATTCCAAAGTAAAATTAAGGAACAATTAAAGAACACACATTTTCTGTTGACAGAAACTGAAAAGAACTACCTTACATGTATGAATCCAAAAGCACCACGCCTAAGAGCACAGCCAAAAATACACAAAAATGGAAACCCGATACGTCCTGTGGTTAACTCTATAAACAGCCCAGCATACAAACTGTCACAAAAACTAAATAATATACTGGTGAAAAATTATACATATGAAACAACATATTCCATAAAAAACAGCATGATTATAGCCAAAGAACTAAGAACCAGAAAGCTCCCCCAAGATGCACAGTTTATATCACTTGACATCACCAACCTTTATTCAAACATACCCATACAAGAAGCTCTAACAGTAATACAAAAGAACCTTATGCAACACAAGAAACTTTCATACACAGAGATTGTCGAATTTATGGAACTCCTTCAGCTAACCCTAAGTTACAACTACTTTACCTTTAATGACAACATTTATACGCAACCAGATGGTCTAGTAATGGGATCATGTATATCCGGTACCATAGCTGACATATACATAAATCACTTAGAACAAAAATTATTTGACAGCCAAGAACCTTGCCTAAAGAAAATAGAATTTCACAGGAGATATGTAGATGACACACTACTGTTAGTGAAAGGAGATACCAAAGACATCACAGACATACTTAATCATTTCAATAATCTAAATGAGAAAATCAAACTTACAGTGGAACACGAGCAAAATAAAAGTATCAACTTTCTGGACCTAAATATTACAAGACACAACAACACATGCACATTCAAAATTTATAGGAAAAACACAATGACTGACACCACAATCCCTGCAACCTAATGTCACCCATATATCCATAAACAGGCAGCATACGGGTCAATGCTGCATAGGGCAACTAAAATACCATTGAACCAAGAAAATATGCAACAAGAAATAAACACAGTGAAGAAGATTGCAGTTGCCAATGGTTACAATGCTTCCATGGTTGACACAATCTTAGACAAAGTGAAGAGAAACCCAGGTACAAACTGCAGCACAGAAGAAAAAGAGAAAAACAAATATATATCTAGCATTTCATACATAGGCAATGTATCACAGAAGATTGCAAATATTTTCAAAAATCACAGAGTAAAAATTGGGTTTTCTACATCCAATAAACTACACCAAAAACTAATACATAAAATAAAGTGTAATCATGATCCATATTCAGACTCTGGAATATACAAGGTAACATGCCAGGAATGCTCCAAGTTCTACGTAGGACAAACGGGCCGAAATATTAACACCAGGTACAC
The DNA here is from genome assembly GCF_021461385.2 of Schistocerca piceifrons. NCBI lineage: Eukaryota > Metazoa > Arthropoda > Insecta > Orthoptera > Acrididae > Schistocerca > Schistocerca piceifrons. The sequence continues at coordinate 520,712,944 of NC_060139.1, read as the reverse complement.
AGAGCACATTAGAGCATACACACACAACAAACACACTACATCAGCAATAGCAACACACATACATAATACAGGACACCCGTTTGGAAAAATAGAGCAAAATGTCGAAGTACTCCACCGACTAAATAAAGGACATAAAATGGATTTGCTTGAAGAACTGGAGATATATTCACATTACAGAAAATATGAACATAAAATATTAAATGAAAAACTTGAAAGTGAATCAGTGAATTTCTTCAGATGTTTCGATAATATACTTAAATAAAAATAGTAAAACATATAAATAAGCACAATTGTAAAATCAAACTGTTAAGATAAATAACCTCTGTACAAAAGCATATCATAATCTGTGGAAGACCTATAATGTTATCTCTGTGAACTACCTGTAAGAAGATCTCTGTAACTGTTTTGTTTATATAAGATATTTTCGATGTGTAAAGTGTACAAGTTGGGTGTGATGTTAAGTGTGCGTGAGACTCTACACAAATGGACCATTAGAAAACTGTAAGTAAAAATTGTTCTCAAACTTTAGCCACTAACCTCACAGAAAGAATTGATACCCAACTAAAAATCGCGTTTCTTATGTATTACAGTAAAAGTCAACAAAATGAAGCAGACTCACACACACTGACAACATCAAAAGAAATGGCTTAACACACATCAAAAAATGCACTTGAAAATGAGAATTATTTCTCGAAACGTGTCGTGCGAATAGTAAAATAAACAAAAATCGTGACTGGTAGCAGAAGATTTATTTAATTATAAACAAACCTATTGTATCTACAGTCGCATGATTTCACAAACCATTTATAATGGATCAAATCAAACTTTATTTCCTTCGTTGCTTCTTAGATGTGCGGATGGAACGATAGGGGCGAAAGACTACTTCACCGTTTAAACCTTCCGAGCACTTCGTTCTTGGTCGTCCACTCTTATTATTGCGTCTTGGGTCGTGTACATATTGTATATTACCTGTCTCTCCCAATAGCTTAACCCTATTTTTCTCAGAATTTCGAACATCTTGCACATTTTTACATTGTCGAACGTTTTTTCTAGCTTGATAAATCCTATGAACATGTCTTAATTTTTCTTTAGTCTCACTTAAATTATCAGCCGCAACTTCTCTGGTACCTTTACCTTTCCTAAAGCCAAAGATCGTCATCTAACACATCCTCAATTTTCTTTTCCATTCTTCTGTGTATTATTCTTATCTTGGATGCATGAGCTGTTAAGCTGATTGTGCGATAATTGTCGCACTTGTCACCACTTTTCATGTTTCGTATTTGTGTGGATGATACTTTCCCGAGAGTCAGACGGTATAATGCCAGACTCATACATTCTACACACCAATTTCAAAAGCCGTTTTGTTGCCACTTCCCTCGATGATTTTAGAAGTTCTGATGGAATTTAATCTATTCCTTCCGTCTTCTTTGATCTTAAGTCCTGCAAAACTCTCTTAAATTATAATACTGGGTTCCTTATCTCTTCTAAATCGACTCCTGCTTCTTCTAGGACATATTACACAACTCCTTCTCCTCATAGATGCCTTTAATGTACTCTTTCCACCTATCCGCTCTCTCCTCTGCATTTAACAATGGAAGTCCGGTTGCACTCTTAATGTTACCACTCTTGCTTTAAATTTCACCGAAGGTTATTTTGACTTTCCTGTATGCTGAGTCAGTCCTTCTATAATTTCTTTTTCGATTTCTTCACATATTCAAGGAGTCACTTCGTCTTAGCTTCCCTGCACTTCCTGTTTATTTCATTCCTCAGCGACTTATATTCCTGTATTCTTGAATTTCCAGGAACATTTTTGCACGTTTTTCTTTCATCGATCAGCTGAAGTATTTCTTCTGTTACCCATGGTTTCTTTGCAGTTATCTTCTTTTTATCTATGTTTTTCTTCAGCTTCTGTGATTTCCCTTTTTAGAGATGTCCATTCCTCTTCAGCTGTACTGTCTACTGGACTATTCTTCATTCGTGTATCTACACCCTTAGGTAACTTCAAGCGTATCTCGTCATTCCGTAGTACTTTGGCATCCCACTTTTTCGCGTAGTGATTCTTCTTGACTTAATCTCTTAAACTTCAGGCTACTCTTCATCACTACTACATCGTGATCTGAGTCTAAATCTGCTCCTTACATCTACGCCTTACAATCCATTACCTGATTTCGGAATCTCTGTCTGACCATGACGTAACCTAAATGAAATCTTTCCATATCACCCGGTCTTTTCCAGGTATACCTCCTCCTCTTGTGATTCTTGAGTAGAGTATTCGCTTTACTAGCTGAAATTTATTACAGAACTCAATTAAACTTTCTTCACTCTCATTCTTTGTCCCAAGCCCATATACTCTTGTAACGTTTTCTTCTACTCCTGCCCCTTCAACTGCATTCCAGTATCCCATGGCTATTAGATTTTCATCTTCCTTCTTATAGCAATCATTCATCACCTACACATGTAGTCGAGGTAGTCAATGGACAATGTTGTGAACAGCACTGTACAGTATATGGTGAGAAGTTGCCGACAGATGGCTTTTAGCATTTCTGATGAGGTCGGACGATCGCGGTAGACTTACAACTTCAGGTAACTCCACAGCCAATAACCACACCGACTGAAGTCTGGATACTTGGGAGGCCAAGCATGACCGAAGTGGTGGCTCAGCACTCGATCCTTACCAAACGATGTACGCAAGAGGTCTTTCACAACCGTTGCATTATGGAATGAAGCGCCATACTGCATAAAAGTCGTATCTTCCAGCTGGTGTTTGTCAGCCAGGCTAGGGATGATCTGACACCGTCTCAGTACATCTCAATTTACACACGATTCTCTTGCGGCGTCACTGCCGCGTTGCTTTCCAGCACCATCCGTTGGACAGTTCTTGTACTCGTTTTCAGTTGCAATAAAACCTCATGTCGTTTTAGAAGTATGTGTTCATTTGAACCTCTGCCCACATTATTTTGTGAATTAGTGTATTTTCAAACGTTAACCGGCTTTTGGGTCAACCTATATTGCCTGACAGTAGTTCTGAGGTGGTACTGACGTGTTTGCTGGATGTTACGACACGGCCCTTGTAGAGCACATTAGGAGAGAAAAAAGGAATCTTCCAGTGCTCCGCTTTACATACTGCGGAGTCTGTCTCTGCTCTCACTTATCTCCTATAAACTGTTTTAACCACAGTACGGGTGTTGCACGGAGTATTAATTTCACTAGGTTCCGTGAAATTATCGCCTGGTTTATTACGTGTTGACTGCGAAACGACGTATAATTTCCTGTAATTCCTGAGACCACAGCGAGCATCGCCAGGAGACAAAAAATCAGAGGAAGTAGCAGCAGTTGCTTTCCACTAGCACAATCGTGAAAGCAAATAGAGCCTTCTCTCACAACATTTCTAGGGAACAGAGTGACGTGTTTTCATTTCAACAGTTTGTTTTTATGGGACAAACGTATTAATAAACTTTAGTAGAAATTCAAACGTAGGAAAGCCACAATTACGTACTGTTTATTAATTTAAAAACTTAAAGTCTTATACGACTGATGCTGTTGTTCATTTAAAATGTTTTTCCACGTGGAAGAGATTCTAAACAAAAAATTTTCTCAGTTTTTCTCGGACGATGACATAAAATATAATTATTTTAGTTACATGAACAAACTGATGTTATATTTTTGAGTGGCCTTCTTGATGGCCACCGTTTGAAAAATCATATAATTGGCAATAGACGCCGCCATATTCTTGTAAGCCGTCAGTTAGCATTATGTTGTCAGTTAGGGATAAGTTGTGACCAAACTAAAACGTTTCATGGTACCAAAAATAACTTATCCCTTACACAGATAGTGCATCGAAGCCCTTATCAACGTCGATGGGTGTCATAAACTGACAGTCGATAAAACACTGAGTACATTGCATTCATACGTTTTGTTCTACGACTGTGTAGGGAGGGTCAAACTTGTGGATTTGGTGCTGGTTTTCCATCATATAAGGGAAGAGTAATACCATAAGATATTGGATTAGAAATTTGTGGTAAGAAACAAACTGACAGAAAAATAGATATTTAACGACAGAGCGCATTACTACAAAGTTCCAGTTTCAGGGAGATGTAATTTTGAGGAAATTACATTAAAAAACAATGTCTACCCATCTCTCTTATTCTTGGTAATTTGTATCTCTTATTATTGGTAAGTTATCTGGTTAATGGAACAGACAAAGGGAGAATATACGGAGAAGAACTGGAGTCACGTTAGTTTTTTTGTTATTAATCATCGGGAGAGCCACGTTGAAATACTCAACACGTTACTACGGACGATGTTATGTGGAAGAGGACTGCATCATGGACCGTTTACCCTCTAAATTCAGAAGCTTACTTTTAAAGTGTCCAGAATACTGTTTGAGAAAATTCTTGAATAGAGACTATGACGATGGAATTTGATGTGTTTTGGTTTGTATCGAAAGGAAGGAGTAGTACAATTCAACTTCTCGTAGGCGGTGACGTCGGTATCATTATACGTGGAGTTCAAGGTCACATAAGCAAGGCCTGGAAAGGAAATCGGCCATGTGTTTCCCAAAGTAGCTATCCTGACTTTCACCTTAATCAGTTTAGGGACACCACAGACACCTCTGTCTGTACTGCCGGACGGTGATATGAACACAGCTCCTCGTTCACCAAAAGTAGTGAGTCCACATTCATCAGCCCAAGATATTAGATTTGGGCTACTTACGAAGTTTCGTCAGACGGCATCTGGGACTGCTCTGTACAATAAGAAGTTCTATCTTGGGCAGGCCACTAAAAATTTTACATCTAAAATTTGACTGCCGACGGAACTTAGAAGCCCCATGTGCACTGCATATTTCTTTGAGAAATAGTAAGATCAAAGCAAAGACCTTACACGTTCGACCAACACACTTCTTATCCCTAGGATCGCTGAATTCATGCTGAGGGCAAAGTGAAATTTCCTCACGCTTTTAAAGTTTGTCGACTGTCACACCAAAATCGTTGATATTGTTATTCCGTGGACCTTGAGTTTCACATATGTTATCTTTCTTATATGAGTTGAGAGGCAGCTGGGTGTTTCAGTTTCACTTATAATTTGAGACGTATAAATGTATGTTATATTTAACAGATGAAGTTTTATTTTAAACTACTTACGCACTAAAAACAATTCCGATTATATATTCTGAGGTCTACAAGCTGCTACTAATGAGTTTCTTTGATTTCGTTATCAGTTCAAGTTTTACAAGTTTTAATTAACCTCAGTGATTAGCAACTAACTAAATGCCTTCAGTTATTACCAACCCATTTCTATTGCAGTCATATAAATATTCTAACGGGCTGTGGTGACTACAGTCGTCCTAAAGCAACAAACACATAAACACACAAACGCACACACACACACACACACACACACACACACACACAGCTGATCGAAAAATTCATGACGATCTGATTAATAGCATATTGGTCTACCTTTGAAATGCAAGTAGGGATTTTGCATTGCACGGATTGAACACTGTTTATACAGTTCTAGAAAATTACTGAGCTGTGGTTTGTTGCCCACGCCTGGGGTGTGATAATGTCGGAGATGTGTTCCATCGGTTCGGGCAGACAAATTTCGTGGCCGAAACATCAACGTGAGTTCACTACCATGGTCTTCAAACGACAGCAGCCGGAATACGACCTTATGACACAGACATTCATCTTGCTGGAAAATGGTTCAAATGGCTCTAAGCACTATGGGTCATAACATCTGACGTCATCAGTCCCCTAGACTTAGAACTACTTAAACCTAACTAACCCAAGGACATCACACACATCCATGCCCGAGGCAGGTTTCGAACCTGCGACCCCATCAGCAGGGCGGTTCCGGACTGAAGCGCCTAGAACAACTCGCCACAGCGGCCGGCTATCTTGCTGAAAAATGCCAGTGACGTCGGGGAAAACATCAAGTATGAAAGGATTCGGGTAGTTTGTGCTAGTGTTCTCGTAACTTCACATCTGTTATCCCTTTCCGTTATTACTGCGTGTCTCATGTAAACCCAGGTGAATCCCCCGAGCATAGTAATACCTCCACTAGTCTTTTTTGTGTATACATTTTGTGTTGTGTGTCTGTGAAATAGTTTAATGTTTGTTTTGTAGTTATATTGTAGATGTCATAATGTCAGAATGAAGTACATGCTTCTCCGGGACTATCTGGGTTGTGCCAGTGTGCGAAAACGCGTTACCCCCTTAGTCCAGAGAGGTTACTGCCCACGGTCATAGCTGGCAGCTGAGAATGCAGCAGACAGCGTTCACAAATAACAATGAAAGTATTAAAAGGGGTAGTGGCGCCGTACATTTGATCAAAATTTAATAGTTCCCATCCTTTTACGTACAATGGATAGACAGTAGCATTTGTACCGGACGAGAAGTCGGTTCACGTAGAGAAGGGCATAGTATTGGGCACACAAGCCGTCGGGAGCGGTGAGTCGTAAGAATAAGATACCGCCGGATATACGAGTGCTTTCAAGTTTCCTACCAAGACAAATTTTGCTAGGAACTTGGTTCACTGGTTTCGTGGTTGACGAGTTAAGTGTTGCTTCATAGATGCTGTTATGACAGGAAACCTATGACTATGGCTCATATTGCTGCCGAACATGCAATTATTTGCAATTATTTATTGGTAGGGAAATATAAGATGAGCTGTAAGGAAAAAAGTTAAATATTGTAAGTTTTGGTTTGAGGGTTGCGAACTGTGATCCGTATGCTATGCAAGACGTATCCAGATGCAGATATAAGTGCAGATATGGTGTATGTATACGGAAGTTTGGCTTGTACCTATAGCGTTAATTTGCCCATGCCTTGGTAAAATTCTGACCTAGGATTAGTAGAGACAGACCGCAAAACTGAAGGAACCATTAAAAGGAGCAAACACAGAATAAAACTATCACGTGTTATCGTTAATTGTGTCGAGTGACCATTCAGCTTAGGTATTGTAGGGGGAAGCGTAACGCCAACCCCGGATGAGGTCGTGAGCTTTCAACAAAGGTGTAATTGTATGGTTGAAAGTGGTGGTGGCACCTAGGTTTTATGCTTCATTTTTTTACTGCTCTCGCTCAGTGAGATAGTAGATTTTTGCTGGCACTCGCACGCTACGACGATTTTGGATGAACTGTATTAAAACAACAAAGGAGAAAAAGTGTTCTCCATTTATTAATCTAAATAGGAATCCCTTCTGTGACTTACATTTCAAACAAAGGCGTAACGTCTTAAGAACATATTATTAGGAAAAACGTCTGTCAAGAAAGAGAAGAAAATCAAAATTTACTAGGTAATCCTAATTGCGCTGAAGTTGTCATCAAGAATTTCATGTTATAAGTGTCTAGTTATGAAAAGAAAAACTATATTTCTTAAGAGGGACTAATTAAGGAGCTTCAGGTATTCTATTCGAATCCTTCATATATCATAAAAAGTTTTCTTAAAGTCAAAGATATACAAAAGTAGAAAAGTTAGATTTTATGACCGAAACAGAAAAATAAAAGACAGTATACGTGGTAAATTACATAGATGGCCTTGCTTGTAACGTAATGTTTAGTTCAGTATCGAACTAACAGAACAAAAGAGCATAATTTTCATCGGATTTAATTTTTTTACATAACAAGTTTGCGTAAGTAATTTTAGTCTTGAAACTGACAAACTCCACAGAGTGAAACGTTTTATTCACGGTATACAACCTAATTATAATTCTGAAGGAGTTTTAACACTACAGGTAGCACGAGTTATTAATATAAGTATATGACAGACAATTTACAGTGCGATAAACTTTAAAGTGGCTAAAGTTTTATATATCGATGCAATTAATTCAGTCCAGCTAGAGGTCATATTTCTAGGCAGATAATTGAGTTTAACTACAATTTTTTGTAACGCACCAGCTATCTGTGAGTAGACAATTCGCAGTGCGATAAGCCTTAAAGTGGTTCAAGTTCTATTTATAGATGCAATTAATTGTATCCAGCTATGGGTCATATTTGTATGCATAAAATTGCGTTTAACTACATCTTTTTGTAACACGCCAGCGATCTGTGAGTGATTCTGTACACTATTATCTCAGACCTTGAAATTCACGCCTACGCACACTACGACGATTTTGGCTGTACCGTATTAAAAATACCAAGGAAAAAAGGGTTTTCCAGTTATTAATCTAAATAGGAATCCCTTCTTATCCCTTCATTTCTTACGAGCTAGGGAATCTTTTCTAACAGCAAGACAGTAAGATGCGTTAAATTTAACAGCGCTTATGGGTGTATTACACTCCTGAGCCAAAGAAACTGGTACACTTACCTAATATCGTCTAGGGCCCCCGCGAGCACGCAGAGTTGTAGCAACAAGACGTAGTATGGATTCGACTAATGTGTGAAGTAACCCTAGAGGGAACTGACACCATGAATCCTTAAGAGTAAGAGGGGATGGAGATCTCTTCTGAACAGCACTTTGCAAGGCATGCCATATTTGCCCAACAATGTTCACGTCTGGGGAGTTTCGTGGGCAGTAGAAGTGTTTAAAATCAGGAGAGTGTTCTTGGAGCCACTCTGTAGCAATTCTGGACGTGTGGGGTGTCGCATTGTCCTTCTGGAATCACCGAAGTCCTTCGTAATGCACAATAGACATGAATGGAGCAAGTCATCAGACAGGATCCTTATGTACCTTTCATCTGTCAGAGTCGTATCTAGACGTAACAGGGGTCCCATATCACTCCAACTGTACACGCCTCATACCATTACACAGTCTCCACGAGCCTGAACAATCACCTGCTGTCATACAGGATCCATGGATTCATGAGGATGTCTCCATACACGTACACGTCCATTCACTAGACACGATTTGAAACAAGACTCGTCCGACCAGGCAACATACTTCCATTAATTAACAGTCTCTTTTCGCTGTTCACGGGCCCAGGCGAGGCGTCAAGCTTTGTTTGGTGCAGTCATAAAGGGTACATGGGTGAGCCTTTGGATCCGAAAGCCCATATCGATGATGTTTCGTTGAATGGTTCGCACGCTGACACTTGTTAATCGCCCAGCATTGAAATCTGCAGCAATTTGAGGAAATTCTGCAGTTTTGTCACGTTGAACCATTGTCTTCATTCGTCGTTGGTCCCGTTCTTCCGGGATCGTTTTCTGGCCGCAGCGATGTCGGAGATTTGATGTTTTGCCGGATTCCTGATACTCATGGCACACTCTTGAAATGGTCGTACGGGAAAATCTCCACTTCATCGCTACCTCGGAGATGCTGTATCCCATCACTCGTGCTCTGACTGTAACACCACTTTCAAACTCACTTTATAACCTGCCGTTGTAGCAGCAGTAACCGATCTAACAACTGCACCAGACATTATTGTCTTACATAGGCATTCCCGACCGCAGAGCCGTTTTTGACTGTTCACCTGTGCAACTGCTGTCAGTTGACGGGAGTTTTCAAACAGCGTGGAGCCGGGCGGCAGCAGCTTGAAGCGACGCACACGGGCTGTGGATCGCCAGGACGTTTTTTTCCGGGTCGTCGTTCACTCTTCTTCGCCAGGACTGGACAGAAGGCAAGGTTTGGTTCGCTTAGGTTGAGCGCAACCAGATGTTCAGTTGTGTGGACCGATATTCCCCTCCGCAAGCTGTTTGAATAGATGTTCGTGTTTATGTTTCACAGAGTCGTCATGCGCGCCATGTTACTTGTCTCTGTGATTTTGTGAATAGTGTAGTGGCCTGCCTGCGTTTTTGAAGTAACTTATGTCAATCTAATGGCCAGCGTTCCCTCTCAAAAGAAATTGCCAAGGTACAACGCATAGCTGCATCAGGGGCCTATGTATTAGCTAGCTCTTTTATTTAAATTGTGTTTGCTTTAAAGTTCCTGTGTAAGAGATCCAGTTGTTCTACGTTTTATTGTGTGTTGCCTCGATTTTTTAGGAGCTAGTGAGCTCTCTGGTATTGCAATCACCCAGCCCTTTTAAGAATCTTATAACCTCCAGCTGATGGTAAGACCCTAGCGAGTTGTTTATTATATTTCTTTCTGGAACAACTCACAACTCCCTTTCCGTAGTTCTCTGTTAGCGAAGCTCATTTTCGAGTGTGTATCAGCGTATTGGAAACGCTCTATAACTGCAATCATGGTTAAACCCTAACTTTACTTGTAGTGTAATCCATTCATAAACTTATCTTGCTTGTTAATAGCGCTTAATAAGTTGATGGCAGAGTGTTCCGTGTCTGCGGCTTTCTTGCCGTGTGGTCCTGAGTTACTTGCCACCGTGTGAACGGCTCTCGAGCATATTTGTTTGCAGTATCGCTTCTTGGCTGTCTGTGCTCAAGTTGAGTATCTTACATTACCTAACTTTCACTGATTAACTGGCTTCGCACAGGAAATTTTTCTCTTTGATGTCTAATACATACTGTATTCTTGTTCTAAATTTTATTGTAAATTCTTTTGTGTAAACCTTTGGGTATCCCTACGTTATCTTTGTTAATATTTATCTGTTGGGGGTCCACCTAATGTCTTGAACTTGAATTTACTTGAAGAAATTTATCTAGAACTATTTCAATTATTTTAATTGTCTGGTTTATTTAAAATCGTTCAGTTTCAATATTTTAAAAAGGCCAATATTGTTGAGACTCATTTCTTGAATTTGTTTCAGGTTATTGTTGCAATTTAACGACTGTCTTACTATTTTGAACGCCTGTAACGGCAAATTAACTTTCATGTATCTACCTGTTTTTCAAAGGCGACCTGTTATCAAAGAAAATATATAAAAATAAATGTGGTGGCTGTTCAACAATAAATGATGTTAGTTAAAGGGCCCTAGTCCTTCCATATCATTTCCCTAATCCTAGCAATTTCCAATTTCAGCCTGGATGACAGGAGAAACGATCGTCGACACGGTATAACAAGAAACGTGATTCGTTCGACCAGGTGACACGTTTTCATTGTTCAAGATACAAACTCTATTGGCCCTTGCCCAATGTAGTCGTAACTGATGATGTTGCTCTCCCAACATTGGAAGACGCAGAGGTTGTCTGCTGCGGAGCCCCATGTTCAACAACGTGCGCTGAGCATCGTATTCCGTCGTTAGATCTGCCACATAATATTGCTTATTCTGTTCTCTGTTGAGGCGTCAGCTTCAAACACTTTGTCGTCTACTCGTGCTTTCGGCATCCTTTAGGAACTTTTCTGTAGATGTTCAATATAGTAGCAAGCGAACAGGCGACCAACTTCGCTGTTTCCGAGGTTCACGGGACCATAATAATCTATCAGAGTCACAGAAGTCAGCAAACTTACAACGCATATTATTGTAAGAATGATTCCCCTCAAAAGATACTGGTCATACGATAAACAAGAAATGCTCGTCTGACGTCTGATTGCTATAGATGATTGGAGCATTAAGGTTACGATCAGTATGAAATGTTATTGTTCGTGAAGTCAGAAAATGTATGTCACTTCCTAAAGCGCCATGTGACGGTCACTTTCAGTCTCTTATAAATCAAATTCAGGAGTTCTTTGCTTAGTTTATAGATGAAATTAAGTTGTGAAACTTTTTTTTCGTTTAAAATCTCATAGATTTTCTCTGCATCATTTGGAAGACGGGATATTGCCGTGAATGTAGCTTAACACCAGTGTTGAGAACTGAGTTGGGAGGGTTCATTATAACCGGGAAACCAATATTTGAAGAGTTTGTAGTCATTTCATGAATTTGTCGGCATCCATTATCCACATGCCTAAGTCACACCCCAAAATGATTTCTCCTTTATCTCTTCTCTACTTTTACACTTTACTTATCGCATCACGTCCCTTCAAAGCCACCATACGGATATGAAACCTGTAGCGAGCAGTGGTCATAACGTTACGGCTGGACGGTGTATGTTCTAGCGCTGAGAAATTCTCCGTGACATGTGTCAGTTTCTCTTAAAGGAGGTATATTAAATTCAGTCTCTTACTAATAATAATATCTGCGCTGAGGATCCGTGTTGTCGCCATGGTATTCTCCTCGATTTTATGGTTTTACGGCGGCTGTGGCTGATTTATGACATAAAAGGATGAACAGACATTTGTTTTCTGGTTTTGTTACAAAAAATTGTGTGGTTAATTCTGTAGCAAGACAGCGATAGCCGGCCGGTGTGGTCGAGCGGTTCTGGGTGCTTCAGTCTGGAACCGCGCAACCGCTACGGTCGCAGGTTCGAATCCTGCCTCAGGCATGGATGTGTGTGTTGTACTTAGGTTAGTTAGATTTAAGTAGTTCTAAGTTCTAGGGGACTGATGACCTCAGATGTTAAGTCCCATAGTACTCAGAGCCATTTGAACCATTTTTGAAGACAGCAATAAACAAGAAGTCTACCTGATGTCTTCAACAATAACCTGACGTTATGTGCGTCGTAGTTCACCATATAAATTGAACTGTCAAATGTCACTGTATGAACGAAGAAGATTACTATGTATGGAAATCCATTTTAGGTCTCTGTGCTTACTTTGCTGTATTTTATATGAACCAGAGTGAAGAGATAAGTAGTACCACTAACTCAAATTCAGACGCTTCATGTATCATCGGCAACAATGATTGGATGTAGTACATATTTACTCATATGGATCCAGTAATAGACGATGCTACGGGCATCGTATTATCCTGTTCCACAACGGGGGAATCATGAAAACTTAGATTTCCTCTAGAGAATTCTGTTTTCAGTCTGCAATAAGGTGCTATAAGGGTACTCCATTGGTTGAACAACGACTCTGAGGTAACCGTGTGGCTACGGAACGGATGGATGGTTTCAGAAATCAGTCAGAAATTTATACAGTCATAATGTAGACGAAGACATTCCATACGTAATGTCAAATGAGACGTATAGAGTGACTCTCTGTCCAGCTCAGTCAGAGTGTCAGGCATACGCACATATTGAAACGAGCAAACAATGTTATTGATGATGTTTAATGTAGATTGTTGTAGAAGTAATTAGCTATAGTGTAGGCCTAACCATCTTGTTGATGACGTGTTTTTTTTTAAAATAGAGAACACAGAATTAACAGGGCATAGGCTGTATGAAAGGAACCATCAGAGTATACCCGAAGAGAAAGGCTATTTCAGAATCAGTAGACAAGGATCGAATCCCCTCATCAGGAATCTCTGTAGGGTATTGCCCTCATTAGGAATCTTCGAGTGTCGCAAGTATTCTAGCATGTTGCTAAAGGTGGAGATTAAAAATAATAATACATGCTAAATTAAGCTGAATATCAAGGGGTTTCATCCATAGATTTCACTTCATTCCTGTTTCCAAGTAGGGTCATATAATTATAGGCCTATGTCACTGACGTCAGTGTGTTACAGAATTATGGAACATATTTTATATTCATGGTTGGTGATGTTTTCCAAGAACGAAAATATCTATAAAAACTGATTCCGCAATCAGAGGTTTTAAGAAACTCTTCTTTCTTTGATCTCCTTTGCCGTAAAAATTGGTGCTCATGTTGGTGCCGTGTTCCTTGACTATAGGAAGGCATTTGACACTGTCCCGCACTGCCGTTTAGTGAAAAATTTCGAGCTTACCTAGTATCGGACCAGATTTGCGCCTGGATTCAAGATTTCCTTGTAGACGGAACAAAATCGATAGATGTAACGGTAGTTTGATACAAACATTTCTGCTTACAATGCATATACGTGATCTATTGTAAAGTGTCGAAGCCCTTTCAAGACTGTTTGCAGATGCTGCGGTTGTCCGTAAGAAGGTAGCAACGGCAGAAGATAGTAACGATATCCAATAGGACTTGCAGAAGATTGATGAATAGTGCAGGGACTGGCAGTTGTCTCTGAATGTAAATAAATGTATGGTACTGTGCCTAGATACGGAAAGGAATCCAGTACTGTACAAGTATGAAATTGATTGGAAATTGCAGAAAACAATGTCTACCATAAAAAAATCTGAGTGTCTATTCGGAGCGACCTTAAGTCGAACAGCCACATAAAATACATAACAGAAAAAGCTGGCGACAGACTGAGATTTATGGGAAGAATCTTACGGAAAGCCGGCCGGTGTGACCGAGCGGTTCTAGGCGTTTCAGTCTGGAACCGCGTGACCGCTACGGTCGCAGGTTCGAATCCTGGGTCGGGCATGGATGTGTGTGATGTCCTTAGGTTAGTTAGGTTTAAGTAGTTCTAAGTTCTAGGGGACTGATGACCATAGATGTTAAGTCCCATAGTACTCAGAGCAATTTGAACCATTTCTTAAGGCAACAGAATTCATCAACTAAAGAAGAGGCTTAAAAAGCGCTTGTTTGGCCGATTCTTGAGTTTTGTTCGTCAATATGGGATCCTTACCAGGTAGGACTGATTGATGAGATAAATTTAACAAAGCGCTGTTCGTTTCGTCGCGTAACTGTTCAGTCCGCGCCCGAGCGTTACAGAGGTGCTGAACAAAATTCAGTAGCAAACTCTACAAGAGAGGAGTTGTGAATCATGGAGAGATTTTCTATTGAAGTTACGAGGGAGTAATTTCCAGAAGAAGTCGGAGAACTTATTTTTTCCTATCTCATTCGTCTCGCGAAATGTTCATAACTAGGAAGTTCGAGAAATGAGAGCTAATACAGAGGGCTACCAAGAATCATTCTTGCCACACGCCATTCGCTAACATAGAAGGGTAGGAGTAATCAGTTAGTGGTACCTGAATTTTTCGTCACACACCTTCAGGTGACTTTCGGAGTTCTGATGTACATGGTACATGTACAAAATGCCCAGTCCCTTCAATACTGTTTAGATAACTTCTGAAGTTGCAAGTTGATTGCAACGAGATTTGACTTCTTTCCATAGCCGTAAGGGGTGAATCGAGACTATGATGTCTGCGCATACTGCATTAGGTTTCCCAGCCACAGTGCGATGGTCACTTTTTGCGACAGGGACATTTCACGCACGCCATCTGTGTAATTGATAGTTGCGCTGCGAAGCTCTTTTCATCTAAATTGGCATTTTCTCCCCGGTGTAATTAAAAGCGCGCTCCTAATAAACCGGTGTAGCGCTCTGGCCCTGAGTTATGAGCGCCAGCCGTATAAGGGAAACTGGAGCGCCGCCATCAATAAGAGTGCGGGCTCCGCTGCTGGCTGTGGCTGCCCGCTGGCCTGCCCGCCGTGCCCGCCGGGCTGCCTTACGTAAGGGGCGGCGGTGGCACTCGGCACGCTCCCGACTGCCGCAGGCGAACAACGGGCAGGACACGGGATCTTCGCAGAATCACTCTGGCCGTAACAGCACCTCGTCTTCTATTCAATGATCGCTCTCTCTCTCGTGGTAGTATTTTACTGAGTTTTGACCGTGATCGTCTTGCTACTAGTTTACTTCGGTAACTGACCTAAGGGTTATTTACTTATCTTCGTAGTTAGGTCACACAGAGAAATTGTAATTATTTTTGCAAGGTAACTGGTCGGGTTCGATGCAAATCGCTTACGTATTTTAGTAAGCAAAGCAAATGAGCTCTTTAAATTAAAACGTTTCGTAAGTAATTTGACTAACAGTTTCATGAGAGAATTGTTTCATGTAATAAATTTTTCACTACAGTATTAATGTCGCCAACTGTGACATGGTCGCATATACCAACAGTGATCCAATACTGTCAAATGTTTTTTATTCCAGTCTTTGATCACAATATGAATTCTTTAGACGATGACCGGTTTCAGTCTGTAATAACCATCCTCAGATCTTTTTACACCATGTCCTAAAGTGATAATACCATAATAGCATCGTCAAAACATATAAATACAATCAGCATAGCATCGTCATCTAGATCTCTGACGATGCCATTATGGCCTTATCACTTAAGGACATCGTGTAAAAAAGATGTGAGGATGGTGATTACGGACTGAAACCAGTCATCGTCTAAAGAATTCATATTGTGATCAAAGACTGGAATAAAAAACATTTGACAGTATTAATATAATTGTTTCCTAAGGGATAGCTATTAATAAGAAAATAATTTCCTTACATTAATAATTCCTGAAATAACAAGGATGTTTCTGAGTAAATCAACATGTAACATCATTATGGAAGTTAACTGTCAGATCCGTTTTCTTTCGATAGATACTCTATTGACACAAGTACAGAAGGTGAATATATTCTTGTCACAATAAAACATTCAAATACTAATCTCAAGTTATTTACCTTAAATTTGTTGAGAAACGTGGAAACGAAATATCTTTGATCGTTAATTCGTTTATTCGATTCGATAAGCGGTTTTTATCATTATGATCACTATTAGATTGATCTCTCTCCTTCAACTTAGTAAAAGAAGAGAAAAATTTTTAGATATGTTTGGCATCATCACGAAATAAACTAAACAAATAAATTAACTACAGAAGACTGCTATTGTTTCCACCTATTCTCACATAATGGATCCCTGCTATGTTCAGGATGATCATGTCACCCATCATCATTAAATCTGTTGGGTAGCACTACGAAATTCAGCATATTTTCAATTTAATTATTATTTTAATAGTCTTCATGTTTCAGTTCAATACACTGTCCAAAACTGAAAATTTTTTGGGCTCAACAATAGTTAATTCCAATGTATTTCCATCAAATGAATTAAAAAATCACCACAAAAATTACAGATTAGCTCTTGCTTTTTAGGTGAAGTGACATTTCATTTTTATAGTCAACATTTTAAGTAAGGGAGAAATTTTGTTTTTGGAGTTGTCATGCCTGTACAATAACAAAACACAAATTAGAGAGATTAGATTAGATTAGTACTTGTTCCATAGATAATGAATACGACACTTCATAATGATGTGGAACATGTCAGGTTAATGAAAGGTCTATATACAAGATATTACATTAGACAAAATATTACATGGGACTCAATATTTTTTTATTTTTTTAATTTAATTTCATTTTTAATTTTTTTAATTTATATATATATATATACATACATATATATATATATATATATATATATATATATATATATATATATATATGTGCTGGTTGGGAAATTACCCTCTTACTATATCCAAAAATTTATCTAATGAGTAGAAGGAGTTACCATTAAGAAATTGTTTTAATTTCCTTTTAAATGCTATATGGCTATTTGTCAGACTTTTGATGCTATTAGGTAAGTGACCAAAGATTTTTGTGGCAGCATACTTTACCCCCTTCTGAGCCAAAGTTAGATTTAACCTTGAGTAGTGAAGATCATCCTTTCTTCTGGTGTTGTAGCCATGTACACTGCTATTACTTTTGAATTCGTTCGGATTGTTAATAACAAATTTCATAAGTGAATATATATATTGTGAGGCTACAGTGAAGATTTCTGCCTCTTTAAATAAGTGTCTGTAGGATGATCTTGGATGAGCTCCAGCAATTATTCTGGTTACACTCTTTTGTACAATGAATACCCTTTTACTCATTGACGAGTTACCCCAGAATATGATGCCATACGAAAGCAGAGAATGAAAATAGGCGTGGTAAGCTAATTTACTCAGATGTATATCGCCAAAATTTGCAATGGCCCTAATAGCATAAGTAGCTGAACTCAAACGTTTCAGCCGATCCTCAGTGTGTTTTTTTCCAGTTTAGCCCCTCATCAATGCATACACCTAGAAATTTTGAATATTCTACCTTAGCTACCGATTTCTGATCGAAGTCAATATTTATTAATGGTGTCATTCCATTTACTGTGTGGAACTGAATATACTATGTTTTGTCAAAGTTTAATGAGAGCCCATTTGCAGAGAACCACTCAATGATATACTGAAAAACATCGTTTACAATTTCATCAGTTAATTCTTGTCTATTGGGTGTGATAGCTATACTTGTATCATCGGCAAAAAGTACCAGCTTTGCGTCTTCGTGAATATAGAATGGCAAGTCATTAATATATATTAAGAACAGCAGAGGACCCAAGACCGAACCTTGCGGCACCCCATTCTTGATTGTTCCCCAGTTTGAGAAATCACCAGTTTTATGCATATTAGGTGAACTGTTTATTTCAACTTTCGCCACTCTTCCAGTTAGGTATGATTTAAACCATTTGAGCACTTTCCCATGATTTACACAATCAAAGGCCTTTGGTGGATGACAAAAAATCCCAACGGGTGACTTCCAGTTACTCAGAGCATTTAATATTTCATTAGTGAATGTATTTATAGCATTTTCCGTTGAAAACCGTTGGAAACCAAACTGACATTTTGTTAAAACTTTATTTTTACAAAGGTGTGAAGCTACTCTACAAGACAATACTTTTTCATGGATTTTGGATAAGGCAGTCAGAAGAGAGATTGGGCGGTAGTTGTTGACATCAGACGTATCCCCTTTTTTATGCAGTGGTTTAACAATGGCATACTTCAGTCTATCTAGGAAAATACCCTACTTCCGAGAGCTATTAGATATGTGGCTAAGAATCCCACTTATTTCTTGGGAACAAGCTTTTATTATCCTGCTGGAAATGCCATCAATTCCATGTGAGCTTTTATTCTTGAGAGAGTTTATTATCTTCCTAATTTATCTTAAGTTGTTTGTAAGTCATAAACATAGATACTGTGTCCGTGACTGTGAGTTTCATATTGTTTCTGATATGATTAAAGAAGAATTTCTGGCTTGAGAAGACTTTTACAGTGTAAAAATGTGTAAATAAGGTGAACAATTTTTGTTACATCTGTGGTGAAATAACTTTTCCTCGTAGAAACGCATTCTGACGGCTCTTGTGAAGACCGTCTATCAGCATCATTACGGTAGGAAAGTAGGGGACCAGGATAAGTCTTGGGCTACACATATATGTTGCTATGGCTGCTATGCATATTCATTTGCACTGGGAGAATGGCTGAAAAATAAGAAACGATGTATAGCTTCTGCTGTGCCTGTGGTATGGCGGTAGCCTACATACCATGATTACTGCTATATCTTCTTGACTCCACCTATAAAGACAGGATTGTCTATCAAGAAAAGAAGAACAGTTCAGTACCCGAACCTTCGATCTGCTAATCGACCCATTCCGCATTCATATAGTTTACTAGTTCCTGCTCCACCGGAAAATTGTGTGTTTGAAGTAGAAAATGAAGGCAGTGTGGAACAAGAAGAAGAAGAAGAAGAAGAAGAAGAAGAAGAAGAAGAAGAAGGAGAAGAACCGAACTAACCTTCCACATCCCGTGACTCTGATTTTGAGGGAAAAATGATAAACTGTACTGACTGAGTCGAGAGGAATTGAATGATCTCATTAGAGATCTTAGCCTGCCAAAGGGAAAGGTAGAAATTGTTGGGTCTCTACTACAGCAATGGAATCTTCTCGAAAGTAATATCACAGTCTCACAGTACAGAGAACGTCACGTGGAACTTCTTCCCTTTTTGGAGAAGAAAACCAATGTTGTTGTTTGCTGCGACATTAATGGCTTGATGAAATCTTTGAATTTGAACCATGATCCAACTGAATGGAGGCTAGTCATAGACTCCTCCAAGCTCGGTCTGAAAGCTTCTCCTATTCCTTCTTTTCCTGTTGGTCATGCAGTTTGCATGAAGCAGACATATGCAAATGTGACAGCCCTCTTGGACTCAATCAAATATTATGAACACAAATGGAAAGTCTGTGGTGATCTAAAATTCATTACCATACTTTTAGGAATGCAACTGGCTTTCACAAAGGACTGCTGCTTCTTATGTACCCGTTTATGGGATAGTAGGGATATGAAATCGCATTGTATTAAAGTAGACTGGCCTGCAAGCGAGAAAAATGTCGTTGCCGAGCCTCTCGTGGACCCAAAAGATGTTCTCCTTCCACCCTCATATCTGGCTGGGTGTGATGAAAAATTTTGTTGAAGTACATAAGTACATAAGAGAGAAATTTTCAAAATTAGTTCATGCAAAAGTTAAGGAAGGCATTTTTATCGGGCCACAATTTCGTGAAGTTGTAAAGGAGTCTGCATCCGACAAAGTTTGGAGGGAGAGAAAAGGAAGCTTAGGAAGCCTTCAAGGGAGTTATTCGTGGATTATTAGGCAAGAATAGAGATGATAACTACACTCAGTTGATGGCAGTGCTCCTGCAATAATACCATAACCTTGGATGCAACATGTCCCTTAAAATCCGTTTTCTCCACTCACACATAGACATTTTCCCTCGTAGTTGTAGAGCTGTCAGTGATGGACATGGAGAAAGCTTCCATCAGTACATTTCTGTTATGGAACAAAGACATCAGGATCATTTGAATGACGCAATGTTTGCGGATAACTGTTGGTCTTTGTGTAGGTATAGTTCGGAACTCCGTTACAAGAGGCAAGCT
The DNA here is from genome assembly GCF_021461385.2 of Schistocerca piceifrons. NCBI lineage: Eukaryota > Metazoa > Arthropoda > Insecta > Orthoptera > Acrididae > Schistocerca > Schistocerca piceifrons. The sequence goes on along the minus strand of NC_060139.1, from coordinate 520,692,701 downwards.
AAAAGACGACGATCTCATGCAGTCATGGCACTATTCTCTTCAGATCCAACCATCTGCAAAGTATTCTTCAATCTTATTAGAACTCTTAGAATGCAACTATCATTTAAAAAAATTCAGATACGCTTTCAATGTTGTTAGCATATGTAATTAAAATGTATCTTTCTCTCTTAATCCGTTAAAATGAAATATTTCCACCTAGTGCGTGTCACAGAATCTATAACTAAGGAAAATTTTTCATTGTCATATTCGTTTTTCTCGACCCAAAATTGGAGTGAATTGACTCTTAAAGTGCAGTTGGCCACTGATATTAGCCAAAAACTAACACGTAACGTTTTATTCCCCTCTGCTAAATATGTAACGTATTTCTCATGCAACTTGATCAAATTTATTAATCTCTTGTTAGAATAAATTTTACTACCTTTCATTACAATTGTAACACTATGTTAGATTTTAAGATTCAGACCAGGGTATTATCGCAGGCAACGTGACTTGGATCAATGACAGTCTGGATGCTCACCTATGTTAAATTCTATCAGTAGTTCACAAGAAACACATAAAAAATACTGATCAATGGAGATTACCGGTATTAAAGGAAACAGTATTATGCCTGGAGTCGACAATGCGAATCGCTTCTTCGGCGTCGGCGACTGTTTGTGTAGGGTGGGTCTTCTTCAGTTACCAGTTGTCGTGGAGAATAAATTGGCATTCCTCAGCTGTAAATGCAGAACCCACTTCCATCCGAGATTCTAATTCGATGGAACTAGAGGTACTTTAGCTCCGCATCCATATTGATATCTGGCCGCTCACTAGGCTTTGTTCTCAGCGCTCTCTCGGCACCCTGCACCTCTTCCTTTGCTGCGCTTTTACTTATCGAACACACTCCCTTACAGCTTTTCCTAGTGTTACGATTTTGTCGATCGTATATCAATGAACTATAAAAAGATGAAACCTGTGTGTCGAACTGTTACTCGAACCCTCTACCGGCTGAGCTACACGAGCAAGACTCACCGCCAGTCCTGACAGCTCCACTTCCTCCAGTATGTCATCTCCCACCTTCTAAACTTCACATGTTTCCGACATTGTATTGAGTATGCTACAGAATTTTCTCTGGAAAGCACTTATACGTCTTCTGTACAGTCCCGAGCTCCCCACATATGATTTCGACGTTTTGGAGTCACGAAGAAAGACATTCGTGGCCGTTCACTTGTTTCGGACAAAGCGGTGCACCCCTGGTTGCGATCACGGTTCCGTGGGCAACCGCAAACATTTTCGCATTAACACATTAAACGACTAGTCTAACTGTGAGGTTAATGTGTTAGCAGTTACGGCCATCTCTTTTGAAATAATAAACAGTTTGCCTGTCTTCTTACATCTGTCCCGTTTCCGTTTGACTACTCCTTATACGTACTTTTTATTGTTAGGGAACGGTCTTCACTCAATTGTGGGCATCGGAAACAATAAATGTGCAGCCTACTGAATCTGAAATCCCTTGGTTTTGCGTTAGATGATCCAAACATATATTCGGTTTGAGAATAAGGTCTTATGGTTCTACCGAAGTAGAAGAACCTACAACCCCATAAGTTCGCTTACATGGAGAAAATTCGGAAGTGAACCAAGAGCCTTTAGGAAGTAAAAAACACTTTATTATCTGCTGCCTTCTGAATCTCATCGACAAACGGAACGAGCTGATTTTCAGAGATAATTTTTAAGACATCTATACGGATGCTCTAATGAGTTTTCAGTTTCCAAACAGGTCTTAATACAGGAGCATCAAACGAACTCCATAAATGTTCGAGAACAAACACATCGGTCCTACGAATTTTGACGAATAAGCGAATGATCTGCACCTTTTTCTAACCGTCAGGAATTCTTTGTAGCTGCACCGATCATAATAAACGCATGCTCTATGGTAGTAGCGCTCTCTCGCGACATGTAAACAATATCATACAATAAAATGAGATTTTTACTCTGCAGCGGAGTGTGCGCTGGTATGAAACTTCCTGGCAGATCAAAACTGTGTGCCCGACCGAGACTCGAACTCCGGACCTTTGCCTTTCGCGGGCAAGTGCTCTACCAACTGAGCTACCGAAGCGCGACTCACGCCCGGTCCTCAGAGCTTTACTTCTGCCAGTATCTCGTCTCCTACCTTCCAAACTTTACAGAAGCTCTCCTGCGAAACTTGCAGAACTAGCACTCCTGAAAGAAAGGATACTGCGGAGACATGGCTTAGCCACAGCCTGGGGGATGTTTCCAGAATGAGACTTTCACTCTGCAGCGGAGTGTGCGCTGATATGAAACTTCCCGGCAGATCAAAACTGTGTGCCCGACCGAGACTCGAACTCGGGACCTTTGTTTTTCGCGGGCAAGTGCTCTACCAACTGAGCTACCGAAGCACGACTCACGCCCGGTCCTCACAGCTTTACTTCTGCCAGGAAGTTTCATATCAGCGCACACTCCGCTGCAGAGCGAAAATCTCATTCTGGAAACATCCCCCAGGCTGTGGCTAAGCCATGTCTCCGCAGTATCCTTTCTTTCAGGAGTGCTAGTTCTGCAAGGTCGTAGGAGAGCTTCTGTAAAGTTTGGAAGGTGGGAGACGAGATACTGGCAGAAGCAAAGCTGTGAGGACCGGGCGTGAGTCGTGCTTCGGTAGCTCAGTTGGTAGAGCACTTGCCCGCGAAAGGCAAAGGTCCCGATTTCGAGTCTCGGTCGGTCACACAGTTTTGATCTGCCAGGAAGTTTCATATCAGCGCACACTCCGCTGCCGAGTGAAAATCTCATTCTGGAAACATCCCCCAGGCTGTGGCTAAGCCGTGTCTCCGCAATATCCTTTCTTTCAGGAGTGCTAGTTCTGCAAGTTTCGCAGGAGAGCTTCTGTAAAGTTTGGAAGGTAGGAGACGAGATACTGGCAGAAGTAAAGCTCTGAGGACCGGGCGTGAGTCGTGCTTCGGTAGCTCAGTTGGTAGAGCACTTGCCCGTGAAAGGCAAAGGTCCGGAGTTCGAGTCTCTGTCGGGCACACAGTTCTGATCTGCCAGGAAGTTTAATATCATACAATCTCTGTTGAGTGATATTGGGTTCCCATTCAACGAACAATTTTCTCACTACTTGTGATTTCGGGCTTAGTGTCATGTTTAAAAACTAGTAATTAGAAAAAAATTCATTCCAATTTCAAGTGGTGCAAGAATCCGGAACACAAAATTCTGTATTCTACCTTCCTCTGTATCAACACCTTTTCTTGTGATAGTGAGATGTAAGTGAAACCTTGTGATTTGTGTACACGAGTTGTAATTTTTCTGGGTCACATTCAGTTTAAGGTTGCTCACTTTGAATTTCCCTAAATACGGCGGCATATTTCAACCATTAGTGTAATCTTTGACTGGTGATCTTGATGAAGAAGTTAACCATGAGGTACCAATGGCTTCCGAACAAAAGAGCGGTCGAAAGTAATGATGGCAGCCTCTTAGCTCTGGTGTGGGAAATAGCCAGCCAAAACGATCACTGACCAAATGTACATGAGCGCAAACAAATATTGAGGAAACCACCCCGTTATAGGCGCGGAAAAAATCTCCCTGGGATTGTAGCCTCCCCTTGAAACATAGCGTCACGATTATGTCTCCAGTGGTAGACAATCTCAATTGCACACCCATTCGTATTACATGGGGTCAACTGCCCATGGAGAAATGACTGCGAGTGAAACATTGAAAAAATCGACAGAAATGTTACATATTACAGTCTTAGCGGTGGGTCTGTTCAAGAGTCACAAGAAGAGGGCGTATACTGGGAAAAGGCCGTCTGATACGGGAAGATTCCAGTTTGATTACTTCATGGTCAGGCAGACATGCCGAAATCAGGTACTGGATAGTAAATCGTACCCAGGAGGATATATAGACTCAGATCATAATTCAGTAGGGATGAAGAGTAGGCTGAAGTTCCAGAGACTAGTCAGAAAGAACCAATGCGCAAAAAAGTGGGTTATGGAAGTAGTAAGGAATGAAGAGATACGGCTTGAAGTTCTCTAAGGCTGTAGATACTGCGATGAGGAATAGCTAAGTAGGCATTTCGATTGAAGTGGAATGGCCATCTCTAAAAAGGCAATCACAGAAATTGGAAAGGAAACCGCAGGTACAAGGAAGGCAACTGCGAAGAAACCATGGATAACAGAAGAAATACTTCAGCTGATCGATGAAAGAAGGAATTACAACAATGTTGACCGAAATTCAGGAATACGGAAATACAAGTCATTTCGGAACAAAATAAATAGGAAATGCAGGGAAGCTAATGCTTAGTGGACGCGTGATAAATGTGAACATGTAGAAAAGTCAAAACGACCTTCTGTGAAAGTGAAAGCAAAGATGGTAGCATTAAGATTACAATGGGAATTCCACTGTTGAATGCTGGGTACAGAGCAGATACATGGAAAGAGTACCTCGAAGGGCTCAATGAGGCGGAAGACTTGACTGATGATGACGTGACAGGAAAAGAAGCAGGAGTCGGTACAGAAGAGGCAGAGGATCCAGTATTAGAATCAAAATTTAAATGAGCTCTGGAAGAGTTAAGATCAAATAAGGCAGAAGAATATGTAACATTCCTTAGAACTTCTGAAACGACAAGGGGAAGTGGCAACAAAACAACTATTCCAGCTGGTGTGTAGAATGTATGTGACTGGCGCCATACCATCATACTTTCGGAAAAATGTCATCCACACAACTTCGAAGATACAAGAGCTGACAACTGCGAGAATTATCGCGTAGTCAGCTTAATAGCTCATATATCTAAGTTGCAGACAAGAAAAATATACAGAAGAATGAAAAAGAGAACTGAGGAAGCGTTAGATGAGGCTCAGTGTGGCTTTAGGAAAAGTAAAGACACGAGAGAGGCAGTTGTGACATTGCGGTCGATAATGGAAGCAAGACTAAAAAAAATCAAGGCACGTTCATAGGTTATGTCACACTGGAAAAAGTGTTCGATAGTGTCCAATGTTGCAACATGTTTGAGATTCTGAGAAAAATGTGGGTAAGCAACAGGGAAAAATGCGTAATACACAAAATGTAAAAAGAGCCAAGAGGAAACTGTAGGAGTGCTCAGACTAAAAAGTGTTTAAGACGGGATATAGTGTTTCGCCCCTAATGTTCAATGTATACATCGAAGAAGCAGGACGGAAATAAGAGAAAGGTTCAAGAGTGGAAGTAAAATTCTAGATGAAAAGATATCAATGATGTGGTTTGCTGATGACATTGCTATCATCAGTAAAAGGGAAGAAGAGTTACAGAATCTGTTGAATGGGGATGAACAGTTTGAGTATAGAATACGAACTGAGAGCAAATCGAAGAAAGACGAGAGTAATGAGATATGGTAGAAATGAGAACAACGAGAAAAAGTCGGGACTGGTGATCACAAAATAGACGATGCTAAGGATTTCTGCTACCTAGACAGTAAAAGAACCCAGGATGAGCAGGGCAAGGAGTACATAAAGAGCAGACTAGCATGGCAAAAGGTGCATTCCTGGACAAGAGAAGTCTACTAATATCAACATAGGCCTTATTATTAGGAAGAAATGTCTGAGAACGAACGTTTCAGGCACAGCATTGTATGGTAGTGAATCGTGGACTGTGAGAAAACCGGTACGAGTTAAACAAAGCATTTGAGATATGGTGCTGCAGAAAAATGTTGGAATTTTGGTGGACTGACAAGGTATGGAATGAGGTGGTTCTTCGTTGAATCGACAAGGAAAGGAAAATGTGGAAAACATTGACAACAAGAAGGGACAGGATGGTAGGGCATCTATTAAGACGTCAAGAATAACTTCCATGGTACTAGAGGGAACTGTAAAGGGTAAAAACTGTAGAGGAAGACAGAGACTGGAATACATACAACAAATAATTGGGGCTGTACATTGCAAGTACTTGTCAGTGATGACGAGGTTGGCAAGCAGACCTCTGGCGACTCTTAGCACCCTGTAGCAGCCTCCAGACTGCGCTCTCAAACCTGGACATCTTCCTTTTTCCATGCCAGTTCCTCCAGTTTGTTGCATACCTCAAAAGTATGATAGATTGACAGCCGCCAAAGGGAATGTGCACTACATTGCTACAGCCTTCTACTAACGGACTAACGGACATGGATATTCTTCTGTCAACAGGCGGGAACCAGCAGTTAGACAGTGTAAGACGTCATGGTCTTCTGACCTTCAATGCTTACATATTCCACCATCACAATCATATTCCGCACATCAAGACGCTTCATTCGAAGCCAAACTCGATAAGATAAAGTCAATGTTGTACGAATTCATGTAAACGATATGCAGATAACAAGTAAGTACACCGTGGTTGAAATACTCGAGGTTGGCGTACACACATACATTCCAGACACGAAGGTCACAGGAGCTTCTAGTTCAGGAGAGCAACCGCACACCCGGTGCTGGTCCCAACCTATCTACGTCTGCTGGTGACCGCTCATAGAGCAGACAGTGTTTGCCCGAATGAAAGGACGACCCCATGTTCAGCTTAACAGCAAATTCCGCTACGTTGTGTGGGAGCGCCCAGCCTACTCATTCTTTACAAATATAGCACGCAGTTTCAGAGGTTTTCACAGGGAGACAGCAAACGCCAAACGCCGATGCTACAGATTTCCGGATTGGTCGCCTTAAACGAAACGTTGTTCTCCCGTTTTAGATGAGCAATGCTGATTGGCAGACGATATTCCTGACGCCTTGAGCTGAAGGAGTAATGGAAGAGACCGAAAGATATACCTCTTCACGTCTGGTGTGGAGAGGGGCGTTGTCGCTCTTGGAGCGAGAACACGTAACGAGAGTGTGCGCGCTCGTACATGTACTCAAAGAGCAAGGAACAAGTCTCTCCTCAGTACTTCACTGGGATAGGACCTCTGTCGAGAGCAAATCGGAGTGCGACTCTATATTGATTCCTTGCAATTAAGTGTTGTTCAGTGAGTTGGCTGCCACATTTACTGTGCGGTGTGAACGGACAGAGTTATAGTTAAATGCCTGCGAGCGAGTTTTTGAGTGGCATCGTGGTAGACTGTTTATCTGACTGGTGTACCACGCCAATAGTTAGACTAGGGGCGAATAGGAATCCTTGACTTCATCAAGGCGTAGGGAGAATTTGATTGGCGAAGGTCAATCCAGACAGAACGAGAGTTATCTTATTTGTCAGCAGCGAGCAGCGCAGACAGCAGTCATCGCAGCTTACTGCATTGTGCGCTACAGCTCTTGAGAGCCCCATATTTCCTCCACAACAGTACACTTCACTGCATTTCACATGTGACAGCCTCGACCGTACCTAGCAACATTGTAACGGATAATTATTCAAGTTGAGTAGGCGCGACTCTCAGCCATTCTGCCAAGTCAATAACGATCTTACACTTCGTATAGAAATTTCATTAGCGAATCCTATCACTAAGAGGTAACTTCACATTATGAAAAGAACCCAGAAATAACGTGTTCAGTTCATAACTAAAAGTGCCATTGTGATTTCTCAGAATTTTTGCAAAATAAATAATAATTTTCGTTAGTTTCATAATTTTCTTATACTAACTAGCACTACTCCAGTACCCAAATATCCTACTAGATAGTAAGAAATTTTGTGAATTTTTGTGTCATTTCCTTACAGTGGACGACTCCAGAAGATATTAATTGCTGAAAGTTTTTCAGGCATTTCTCTGTAGAACGTTAGGAGCGTCTGTCTGACTTCTGTAGTAGTGTGGGCGTGGAAATTGCATCTTGCAGGAGCCACAGGGCAAAGGGTAGATCTCAGATTAATCCGTTGCGCAGAACAACGGAATAGCACCCACGCCGCTCACAACAGTACAATCCAGTGTCTGCAGCCGTCTCAGTACTCTGGACACTACTTTTCGACTTGTCAGTGGCTATTTACTAAGAACTAGAACTGGGGACAGAGTTTCTGCATAATTACTCTCAGTTGTAGTGACTACCAAAGAACTGTGCGGCTGGTCCCAGCGGAGGTTCGAGTCCTCCCTCGGACATGGGTGTGTGTGTTTGTCCTCAGGATAATTTAGGTTAAGTAGTGTGTAAGCTTCGGGACTGACGACCGTAGCACTTAAGTCCCATAAGATCTCACACGCATTTGAACGTTTTTTTGAAATACCAAAGACTCCACTGACGGATAAGAAAAGTCGCAACTTTAGGAAGGAATTGTGCAACGAATGCAAAAGTTGGTAGGTGTGTTTCTACATCTGAAAGACGATGTTTGTTCAAAATTCGCGCCCATCGCACAAGTGTGGCGCTGGTAGCCCCACTATGGGGATGCAAGTCAGGTTTCCCTTAAATAGGCGCTGTAACGGTAGTGATCGTTAGTTATATTTGAGGGATTACAGTTTCGAGCCAGATGCCCTCTAGCATGCATTCTACTAACTACAGACCAACACCATCTGCTATTTCAGCGGTGTCAAGGGAGAGTATATAGGACGCAGGATGGAGATGTGTTTTATGAAGAGATTATACGTCGGTGCCAGTGATGGCTGTGTTTTGGTTGAAAGGAGACCAGTCGAAGGCCTGCAACCATCGTGTCTGCGTGATGGACACACTGGACCTACACCTTGAGTTATGGTCTGGAGTGCGATTTCTTATGACAGCAAGAGCACTCTCGAGGGTGTCCCAAGCAAATTGACTGCAAATTTTTCGCCAGTGTGGTGATTCGATCTGTGGTGCTGCCATTATGAGGAGCATTCCAGGGGATGTTTTCCAACTGGAAAATGCTCGCCCACACACCGCTGTTGTTACAGATCGTTCTGTACAGAATGTCGTCATGTTGCCTTGGTCGGCTCGGTCACGGAACTGTCTCCAGTCGAGCACATATGGGACATCATCGGACGACAACTGCAGCCTGAGCCACAAACAGTATTAAACGTCCCCGTATTGACAGACCAACTGCAACAGGCTTGGAACCCTATCCCACAAACTGAACTCCGGTACCTGTACAACATAATGCATGCACGTTTGCATGCTTGCGTTCAGCATTCTGTCATTTATACCAGTTATTAATGTATCCGATTTCACAATTGCAAAGGCATATCTTGGACTTACATTAACCTGCGATCTTGCAATTTTAATCACTTGAATATGTTACCTAGGCAAATGTATTCCTGAAATTTCATGACTCTATATTAATGGTATGTTGACGTTGCAATATTTTTCCCGTCAGTGTATAAATTTCCTCTTCCTCTCACACGAGATTTTTATTCCGTTAGTTATCTGCGGTTTACTTGTTGTTTTGGTGATTCATCTAGATAACTTTTTAGGTAACCAACTTTCGAATACTGACACAAATTTACTATGGAATAAGTTGAATCTGATTTTACCACCTCTTTCTATATACTTCATCCGATACCACTTCTTTTAAGTTCCTCTTAAAACATGTATCCTTTTCTCCTTAATAAGCCTCTCTGTTTTGTATGAACCTGCCTCAGGGCTATAAGATTCAATACTGTTTATTTCCTTTAACTGTCCATGATTATCAGATTAGTTGTTTCAGCCTGAGCACTGTCTATAAAAACGTTACCAATTAGTGTCCTACTATCTTTGAGACGGGTGTTACGATTAATCAAGGAAAACCTCCAGTTGGGAAACGGGGCCAAAATTAGTTGGTTAATGTCGAGTTGCAATTTACAATTTCTTTATTGATTACTTCAACCATTAAAAGCCATTTCTGTTTCAATTGACCAGGAACAGATCCAAAAAAGCTAGTAGGCATGAGTACCTTTTCAAAACAATTTACTTTACAGCTAACGGCCAAGCCATTTTACTTAAAACCGACTTTGATAAAACATTTGATAACAAATCAAAATTTTCCAAGTAATGAAATTAAAAAAACTTTACCGTTAATAGCCAAGCCATATTACTTAAAACAGACTTTGATAAAACATTTCATAACAAAATTAAAACCTTCCAAGTAATGAAACAAAAAAAAACTACCAATTTTCATACAATTTCACTACCGAACATGTAGGGAGCCAACTTCTTTTAAACTTTGGCACAACAAGATACTAAATTACAAGGGCTCGCTAACAGGGAAGCAGAACTAGCATTTTCAAAGGATGCCAAGTAGACTAAAACAATCAAAGAAAAGATACAGTCATTCACCTTTTACAATAACTAACAATTTTAAAGCCACGTAAATTTAAAAACCCACCAATGAAAGGCAAACTTAACCTTTTTGGAGAGTGACCAAAAAAACAATAAGAGTAAAATACAACCATTTAACATGTTACAATAACTAACAACTATAATACCATGTCCTGCCACCAAAATGTCCTGGGGTAGAAATAATTACCCGACCGGGTGTAAGGGCGGCCACAATTGTCTCCCGAAGGATCCTCAGCCTAGAAGCGGACTAGCAGACCCACAACGGCTCACATTCAGCAATCACATCGACCTCACCCGAGGCCAGGGGAGGAGGAGAAGTCAAATCAGGAACCATAATCCCTGCCCAAAAATACACTTCCTACCAGGCAGTGCTAATAAGATGCCAAAAGATCAAAGTCTATAATTACACCGGCGACAGGGACAGGAAATCCAAACGCAGGAGTCCACAAGGCAGGAAAAATGTAATCTAAAACAATAATCACTTCCCAAAAAATGCACATCCTACCGGGCAGTACTGATAAGAAGCAGAAAAGATCACTGTCTATAAATACACCGGCGACTGGGACAGCAAACCCGAACGCAGGAGGCCACAAGGCAGAAGAGACACTGGTTTGACAAACCAAAATTCTTCAATTAACATCTAAACCTTTAACCAACTTAACTTGCATCTTATCAGAGAAACAGCAGGTGAACTCCGATGCAAAAGTTGCTCACACCCGACCGTGTACACGTCGCCAGCGTACCCAACTGGCCAGTCACGCAGCCACGCGCTCTGTCACCGGAGCCCTCGTCTTCTCTGCACCCACGGCGGCGAAATACCACTCCTCAGGTTAGGCGAGTTACTACTCCATCAGTCCCGCCTCGAGACGGAAAATTTAAAGACATCCGTTGTCGCTCCCTCCAAGTGGTGACTCGGAACCACAGCCGTGGCCCCCGGGTGCTCACAGCAAGAGCTTACAACCTTGTCCCGTCAAATCGTCCCACTCGTCTCGCACCGCCAGGATAGACCACGCGGCTTCTCGGAACAACAGCCAACTCTCCACCGCCACGCCACGCCGCGGTCTCATTGTACGACATTCTTTAATTCCCGATTTTAAAAACCGACTGACCGACTCGTCACCGCTAGGCAACCAACCGGCCATCCCCCCAAAGATCTTATTCCCTTACACAAGGCTAACAGGGAGCAACGACTCGAAGATCGATAAGACCAAACACGCCGCCAGAGGGGAATCTCAACAGAATCGTACGCAGCATAAATATAAATATGAGAGAATCAATTAACGATGGAATGGAAGGACTCAGAACGATCTTTACAGCGCGATATATGTTGAGAGCCGACACACAGCTCAATCTTGTTGCAAATGAGCTGGAAAGTTGACTACTGAAATTAGATTGCACCCAAATGATGATTCTAGTTCATTTCTCCTGTTCGTATCTTTTAAGAAACCTTCTTTGAACTCTCCACAACCTGATAACTGTTTCTTATTGTCTGACATGTAGCTGAATAAAGGATCTAGTCTCATAAATAGCTGAAAAAAAAGAATATAGTTCCCTTTACTGACGTCAAACAATAAACTCGTTACTACTGAATTCAGTGAATGCTTCTCACATTGTTCTTCAAGCTTCTTATACGTTGCTTATCCTTACGCTTAAATTTACGAATCGCAGGAAGCCTTAATCTGTTTGGAACGAACATAGGATTTTGTGCATCTTCTGCACACTTTGTGTGAAAGCTACCCTTTGGAATTTCACTACCAGTATTCGTCGGGCAAGGTAGGGAGAGAAAGCGCCGTAAATTTTCTAATCACCAGACCACAATAGCCTGTTTTAAATCCCACACCTCTCCGCAGTATCTCACGAAGTGACGGAATGAGACGCATTTGCGGACGTGAAGCTTGGCAGCGGCCTTGGTGCTATTCGCTAGGAGTAGACCTTGTGCCAGCACCGGTTTTCATCTTCTCCGTTCTCTCATCATCACCATCATTGTCATCATACAACTCAACGAGCACACACACAATACATTTACACCCATAAGTCATAATATTGTGACCACTGCCCACCCCGACGTTGGATGCCGCCTGGTGGCGTTGCGGACACGTGACGCGGTAACAAAAGTTTGTAAGCGGAACAGACTCGGACGGGGGATCACGTTAGTGTAGATATGGGCAGCAAGTAGGGAAATTCATTGAGATAAGTGACTTCGAAAAATAATTATTATGCAGAGTCTGTGAACGAGTATCTCGAAAATGGCGAAATTTTTCGAATGATCACGTGCTTTTGTCGTGAGCATCGTCGGAAAGAGGTAGAAGGGTAGTGAAACTACCACTAGGCGCTGAATGTTTGGACGTCCACGACTCTTCATTGAACGTGGGGTTCGGAGGCTTGTCTGCTCCGTAAGGTAGGGAGGCATCTCCGCCGAAAAGGAAAATGCTGGTGCACGCACAAGTGTTTCGGAGCACATCGTTCGTCTTACGTTGCTGAACATGAGGCTCCACAGCAGATCAACCTTCGTGTTCACGTGTTGACCCAATGACATCGTCAGTCACGACTGCAGTGGACACCAGACCACCTGGTACGGTCGTTGATCAATGGAAACGTGTCGGCTCTTCGGGTTAATCATTTTTTGCCTACATTAATCGTTGATCATCTCCTCAAAAGTCGTCACTGAGGTGCACGGCGGCTCGAAACGTGCAGAGCGCCACTGACACAGGCTGGTGTGAGCGGTATTATGCTATGGTAATGACATTCTCCTGCGCTTGACCTATGGTACAAGTCGAAGCTGCGCTGATAGCTGCGAACCACTTGCATCCCTTCCTGGTTCGAGAAACGACATCGCGGTTATAGGGAGTCCGCAAAAACCAAATGTTGGCCACTGATGCATCGTATACAGGGTGGTCCATTGATCGTGACTTGGCCCAATATCTCTCGAAATAAGCGTCAAACGAAAAGACTACAAATAACGAAGGTTGTCTAACTTGAAGGGGGAAACCAGATGGCGCTATGGTTGGCCTGCTAGATGGCGCTGTCGTAGGCTAAACGGATATCAACTTCGTTTTTAAAAATAGGAACCCCAATTTTATTACATTTTCGTGTAGTACGATAACAAAAAAATTATGTTTTAGTTGGACCACTTTTTTCGCTTTGTGATAGATGGCGCTGTCATAGTCAAAAACATATGGTTCACAATTTTAGACGACCAGTTGGTAACAGGTAGGTTTTTAAAATTAAAATACAGAACGTAGGTACGTTTGAACATTTTATTTCGGTTGTTCCAATGTGATACATGTACCTTTGTGAACTTGTTTCTGAGAGCGCATGCTGTTACAGCGTGATTACCTATAAATACCACATTAATGCAAAAAGTGCCCAAAATGATTTCCGTCAACCTCAATGCATTTGGAAATACGTGTAACGACATTCCTCTCAACAGCGAGTGGTTTACCTTCCGTAATATCCGCACACGCATTGACAGTGCGCTGACGCATGTTGTCAGGCGTTGTCGGTGGATCACGATAGCAAATATCCTTCAACTTTCCCCACAGAAAGAAATACAGAGACGTCAGATCCGGTGAACGTGTGAGCCATGGTATGGTGCTTCGACGACCAATCCACCTGTCATTAAATATGCTATTCAATACCGCTTCAACCGCACACGAGCACATTGCCGGACATTCATCATGTTGGCAGTACATCGCCATTCTGTCATGCAGTGAAACGTCTTGTAGTAACATCTGTAGAACATTACGTAGGAAATCAGCATACATTGCACCATTTAGATTGCCATCGATAAAATGGGCGCCAATTATCCTTCCTCCCATAATGCCGCACCATACATTAATCCGCCAAGGTTGCTGATGTTCCACTTGTCGCAGCCATCGCGGATTTTCCATTGCCCAATAGTGCATATTACGCCGGTTTACGTTACCGCTGTTGGTGAATGACTCTTCGTCGCTAAGTAGAACGCGTGCAAAAAATCTGTCATCGTCCCGTAATTTCTCTTGTCCCCAGTGGCAGAACTGTACATGACGTTCAGAGTCGTCGCCATGCAATTCCTGATGCATAGAAATATGGTACGGGTGCAATCGATGTTGATGTAGCATTCTCAACACCAACGTTTTTGAGATTCCCGATTCTCGCGCAGTTTCGCTGCTAGTGATGTGCGGATTAGCCGCGACAGCAGCTAAATCAGCTACTTGGGCATCATCATTTGTTGCAGGTCGTGGTTGACGTTTCACATGTGGCTGAACACTTCTTGTGTCCTTAAATAACGTAACTATCCGGCGAAGGGTCCGGACACTTGGATGATGTCGTCCAGGATACCGTGCAGCATACATATCACAAGCCCGTTGAACAATTTGATCACAATATCCATACAATGACATGTTATCGACCTTTTCCGCAATTGGTAAACGGTCCATTTTAACACGGGTAATGCATCACGAAGCAAATACCGTCCGACTGGCGGAATGTTACGTGATACCACGCACTTATAGGTTTGTGACCATTACAGCTCCATCTATCACAAAGCGAAAAAAGTGGTCCAACTAAACCACTCATATTTCTTTGCGTACTACACGAATATGTAATAAAATATAGGGGTTCCTATTTAAAAAAACGCGGTTGATATCAGTTTGACCTATGGCAGCGCCATCTAGCGGGTCAACCATAGCGCCATCTTGTAAGACGTATATGTTGCCGGCGATGGGCGAGGCATGGCAGAATCTCTGACCAGAGAGCAGTATGTCGTTAGTTGTTGCTTGTCGCGAGTCGGCGTCAGTCGGTAGTAGTAGTCAGTCGGTAGTAGTAGTCAGTCTGCGTTAGTCTTCAGCAGTATGCACTAGTCGACAGTAGTCGGCGCGTGACTGCGCTTGTCGGCAGTCTGCTCTGGTCGGGACTCTGGAGAATGAGTATTATTGTACAAGGTAAAGAAGCAGCCTTGCGCATATCTAGTAATGTATATTAACTGTCAGCAATTTCTTTTAAAAAATGCCCTAATAATAATTTTCATAATATAAAGTAATTTTTTTAAAGAAAAGCTTTCATTTCAATTTAAAGAATATTTCCAACGCATGATCATTCCTTCCAAGAATCAGAAAAAAATATACGCCAGCACTGCACGAAGCTGTGCCAAAATATTTCTACATAAGAGCAGATATATATTCGCAGTTTTTATTGAGGTAAGAATTTTTCCTTTTTTTATTCAGAATACAGGGCCGTGGCGCAGCGGTGCTGTCGTCACAAAATTTACCAGATTACTGAAATTTTTTTATTATTTTTGGGTTTAGGAATTTTTCTATTTTTGAAATTAACATTAAATGAGAAAACAATTTTTGTGGGTACATTAAATGTGAATGCATTTCAGCATAGAGATCATAAATGGGAGCTAATTTTGTTCAGAGGTTACATTTAAATTAAATATTTTTGTGGGAGGTTACGCTTGGTTCATGTTTCATGGTTAATGGATTCACATTTAAATATTTTTATGGGGAGGTTACACTTGGCGACATCCGGCCAGACTAATTTGTCACTCTTGCTTTCACAGATCATCGGCAACTTGTTGCTCTTTGTTGTAATTGTGTTTGTTGCATTTTGCATTGTCCTTGTTTCATTTGTGCTTAATATTGATTAGTGAAAATGCCGCGAAAAACTGTTAACAGTACATCGCGATATGCAATGAATGAAATAGCCGATTCGAATAATTTGACCGATAGTATTTGCGACACTCAGTGTAATGATGACAATCCTCCGTTTACACACAATCAGTGCGTACCGACCACTAGTAATGATTTTGATCCTAATGATGAACAAATAAATTCAATTGTGTCCTCTGTTAATTGAATGACAATTGATGACGCGGGACGTTCTGTTACAATGAACGCTGCCCAGTTTAACACACCCGATTTGCAAAATTTGAATTGTGAACAGATAAATTTTTCCAACGAAAATGAACAATATACTTAAAGTACGTCAGATTTATTTGATTCCGATTTAGTGACCAACAGTGCACATCCGATTGGCAAACCTTTTCGAGTATCACAGAATGACCAAATGGTTACACAAAACATGACATTTGCAGGTACGCCATCAAATAGCACAGAGAATAGAGCCGATAATTTTGGCTGGGTTCAAGCTATGGCATTATTACGACAAATGAATGAAAAAATAGACGGCAATTCCAAACAGTCGAATGGTAAGCAAGACAACAATCACAAACAACTTAGTGAAAATTTCAAACAACTTAATGAAAAATATGACAACCTTAATAAAAAACAAGACAACCTTAATGAAAAACCAGACAACAATTCCAAACAGCTTAGTGAACAGATTACAGCCGTTGCCGCGCAATGTCATGATACTAAAGAACAATTACATGAAGAAATTAAGGCTTGTGCTAGGAAAAGTAGTGAAGAAATTAGATCTGTGGCAGAGGAATTAAAGAATAGACATGCAGATACAACTAAATTACTTAGAGACGAAATTAGTGCAGTCGGTAAACAATGCTCTGAAAACACAACACAGTTACGCGAGGAGTTTAAATTAATGTCAGGAGAACTTTCACGCACACTGGATGCAAAAGTAGATGCGAAATTCGACCAACAGAACAGTCAAATTGACGAACGCTTTAATCACCACCTACAAAACAGTGAAACGCGTTACCGTAAATTCCTACAGGAACAAAATAAAGTAAAACGACAAGTTATGGAAACAATTACCGCACAGAGACAGGAAGATAAACGTAAATTGTTTACGAAAGCAAAAACTTACGTAGATAACAATATTGCTACAGTATCAGATGAAATTAATACAATTAAACAGTTGAACACTGAATTGCGTGATGAAATTTCCGATCTTAAATCAAAAACAGATACACACACTGTAGACTTTGAGACAGTGACCGACAGACTTGAACAATTAGAACTAATACAGGATTCTGATGCCGTCAAAGCAGACGTTAAAAAATTGAATGAAACCACACGTAGAAAACAAAAACAAATTAATGCTTGTGACACTAAAAACGATGATCAGGTAAAAATACTGACTGAAAAATATGATGAATTGGCCAGTCGTATTGACGTTATTGAAGGTAATAATGACAGCAAATCAGACGATACTTCACCGATATCGTTTAATCAAACACCTGAATTCCAAAATTTACAGCAGACGATCAGTGAGATAGATTCGTCCAATAATATATTACGTAGAAAATTGTCGACTTTACAGCAAGAGGTGACAGAGATAAAAAATGTTTCAGTCAATAACACGTCAAAGCATACGGCACATTCCGAATATTTGTCACACTCACACAGCCAGTATAATGTAGGTAATTTACTGAGAGATTCCGAACAATCACAGACAAATAGATTCTCATACAATCCTGAACCTGTTCAGACGTACAGAGACAAGAATGTTGATTATGAGCAATTTTTATCTGTAAGAATATCTAAGGTGTTTGAAAACGACAGAGCACAGGTATACGCTTTGAACTGGATACGTCGATTTGTTTTTGTACCTTCACCAGATTGGCCTGTAATGCAGAAACTAGAATTGGCATGGATACGGCAACTTGCATTTGAATTTTCACCGGCATTGCCTGTAACGCATAAGCTAAAGTTTATTTGCAGTGCGTAATGACCTCAGGGGATTCACTACGCTTTAATGAATATGTGCCGTAGCGTGCACAGGGCCCTGAGCCGTAGTAGCGCTGTTTCATCTTTAGTTTTCTGCACTGCTGCCTTCTCTTCTACTATCCTTTATATCTATCAGAACAGCTCTTCAACTATCGCCCTATCTAGGAGTAAGAATGCGTAAAGAAAACCGAAAGTGACATTTTTTCATTAGACGCTCCAGAAATGACAACCACGAGAACTTTAATACCTGACAAAAATTTAATCATCAGTATGTGTAAAATTTTCAGCAGTCGCAAACATATTTTTGGTAACAATAGAGGTTTTTCACTGCAACAGCAACAAAACCAACCGGTTAGCATACCTAACCAACAATGTAATGTACAAGGTCAACCAAGCTTTAATGTTTCGCCGCCTACACGTATAGCGTCAACTCCAACAAATAGTAACGCACAGCAACAAGGAAATAACTACGTACAGAAAAAACACCATTTCAATTCCTATCGCAATGCACCGTATAGCAATGACTATAATGAGAGACGTAAAAGTAAAGAGCACAATTTTCAGCGTACATTTAATAACAGTCGGTCGTACCAACAGCAAAGTCATCCGCAACAACATATTATCATGAATGAACCAGACAGTAGATATCATCCGGAACGTAATACGTCAGGAAGAAATAACAGAACAGTACAAATAGTCGAAATGCCACAGCATCCCCCAGAAAATAATAGCACATCAGATAGAATTTGACTAGATACAGTACAGGTTGCATCTTCCAGTAACGCAAGCAATGCTTTTGACACAGAGAATCTTGTTAACGAAAATGTTATTACTTTTGACGACATCCGAGACACTCTTTTGCAGGAAAGACCAGTTATTCAAAAAACCATTTCACACCCTGTCATCGAAGTAAAAATTGAATCATCGAAATTTTCAGCAGTAATCGATTCTGGATCTCCTATGTCAGTCATAAATGAGGAAAGTTTCAACGAATGTAACAAAGAGAATACTTATCCTACGCTATCATTAGGCAAAACTAAAGTAAAAGGAGCAGTATCTGGTAAAGGAGTAGATGTAAAGTTACAGACATATTTATCATTTTGTATTGCAGGTCATACTTGTCACTCAAATTTTTGGATTGTTCCCTTATTGAAAACAGACGTTATTTTAGGTACGAATTTTCTGGTACAACACGATACAATTATTGACTTTCAAAATTCCTATTTAATGTTAAAGGATGAAAATATACAACTGGCTTTAGAATTTCAGCACTCTTTATCTGCTGAAGAACAAATAATTAATCGAACAGAGGTCATTTCCGCATTACGTAACATAGACTCTCATTCCACATTGTTCACAGATACGTACGTACACAACTATAATTCTCCAGACGAAGCCGACTATGACGTTATACAGATGATTTCTGATAAAGTTAAACACAGCAGTGCAAATACAGACGACGAACGCACGCAACTACGCAAAATTCTTTTACAGCAAGCTCCAGTTTTTGACAATGTTCCTGGTACTATGTCCGGTTTTATGTATGAATTTCAAGTTAAACAGCACGACACATTTAAAGCGAAACATTATCCCATTCCGTATATTCACAGAGAACAATTTAAGAAAGAGTTGCATGCTATGTTTGACCAAGGAATTATTGAACCGGCAGTTAGTCCGTATATAAACCCGCTCCAGATTGTTAAGAAAAAGGATGGTTCACTTCGCCTTCTACTTGATTCGCGTCACATCAACGACATTATTATTAATGAAACAGATCGCCCACAGACACTAGAAGAACTTCTACAGAAATTTCATGGTACTGCTATTTATTCCACATTAGATTTGAAATCGGGATTTTGGCAAATTCAACTCCATCCGGACTGCAGAAAGTACACGGCTTTTCTCTGTTTTGGTGACTGTTAGCAATTTTGAAAATTGCCGTTTGGTTTAACTATTTCTTCAGCAGCATTTATTCGCGGTTTGAATACAATACTTCCGACAGAACTTAAAGACAGAATCACAACGTATGTAGACGACATTCTTATTGCAGAAGCTTACTGGTCTGAACACAATCTGATTCTTGAACAACTGTTACGAACTTTTCGTGCAAAAGGACTCACAGTTAATCTCAGTAAATCGCACTTTGGCAAAGCTTCTATAAAATTTCTTGGACATGTAATTTCAGCAGAGGGCATTGCGTCTGACCCGGAAAAACTTCAAGCTTTACGTGACATTACTGTTCCTACGACGAAGAAACAACTACGCAGTTTTTTGGGTTTAATTAACTTTTTTCGTAAATTTATTCATTACTCTGCTTTAGACACCCCTAGATTATGTCAACTGACAGGTAAAAACACTATTTGGTCCTGGGATAGGCAAGCACATTCTGAATTTGTGAACCTGAAAGAATCTTTGTTGAATGCACCACTTTTATCGCACCCAGATCTTACTAGAAATTTTTCCATTGCCACCGACTGTTCTAACACCGCTTTAGGCGTACACATTTTTCAGGAAATTGAAGAAGATGGTTCTACAGTAATTAAAAGCATAGCCTTTGCGAGTCGCATTCTGTCACCTGCTGAACGGAATTATTCTGTTACAGAACTTGAAACATTATGTGTTGTATGGGCATTTATGAGATTTTGGCACTATCTTTATGGAAGACATTCGACCGTTTACACAGATCATAGAGCTATCTAGTTTTTACTTTCAGCAAAATTTACACACGACAGATTAAGTAGATGGAAACTTTATTTACGGGAATTTTATTTTACAATTGGTTCAAATGGTTCAAATGGCTCTGAGCACTATGGGACTTAACATCTGTGGTCATCAGTCCCCTAGAACTTAGAACTACTTATACCTAACTAACCTAAGGACATCACACACATCCATGCCCGAGGCAGGATTCGAACCTGCGACCGTAGCAGCCGCGCGGTTCCGGACTGCGCGCCTAGAACCGCTAGACTACCGCAGCCGGCTAATTTTACAATTGTTCACATTCCCGGTACACAAAATACTGTAGCAGACGCACTATCCCGTTCTCTCGGCGACAATCAGCAAGACATCGCAACCAACTTCTGCAAAGCAAATTTCAGCGTCATGTACATTCAACAAGTTGCATTTGAAAATTTCATTTCGTCGTCATTACCAGACATAGCAGAAGAGAAGAGAAAAGACAACGTATGGAAAGAAATTAAACAGCTTTGGCAAGATAGGAATAATGTTACCATTAGAAACCATTACACTGTACGCAATGACATTCTGTTTCGCCGCTCTGACCCTGACAGCAACAATTGGTTATCATGCATTCCTGACGAACTGGTTAACAAATTAATCTGGTATACTCATTTAAGTTACGCACATTACGGAGCCACAAAATGTTTTCTTATACTGAGACAGATCTGTTATTTTACCAACATGGAGAAACGTATTCAACGAATTTTAGCGTCATGTAAAATCTGCCAGAAAGCTAAGTCAGATACGACTTCACATATTCCTCCGTTACATCCCATTGTACCTGTTAAATTGAGACACATGGCCGCTGTAGACATTTTTGGTCCGATTCCCATAACTAACAGAGGTTTTTGCTACATCTTTGTTGCTGTTGAACTCACTTCAAAATTTGCTACCTTCACTCCGTTACGCAAAGCTACTGCTAAAACTGTTTCGAAAGCATTTGTAAAACATTATCTATTTCATGTAGGGCATGTATTGAAAGTAGTTTCCGACAATGGACCACAGTTTCGATCTGCTATATGGACACGTATGTTACGAGCTAGAAACATTTCTCCGATCTATATATCCAGGTACCATGCTTCTTCGAACCCTTGTGAACGATTAATGAAAGAAATTGGTAAACTGTGCAGGATATACTGCCATAAAAAACATACTGATTGGGACACAGACATACTCTCATTCCAGGATGTAATTAATTCCATACCAAATAAATTTACTATGCTATCTCCGTCTGTTATACTGAAAAATGTTGAACCACCTAACAAAATTAAAGAATTAGTAACCTTTCCTACATCTCGTCGACTACGACACCATGAAATAATTGACATTGCGCTGAACAACATCAAACGTGCCGCAGAGCGCCGGAGAAGACAGCAAAAACGGGTTTGTATACGCCGTGACTTTCACATTGGACAAAAGATCTTAGTACGTACACACTATTTATCCAACAGAGGAAAGAGTAGATGCAGTAAATTTGAGCTTCTATACGCAGGTCCATATCGAATTCGCAGCATTCCTCACCCCAATGTAGTACACGTCGAAACTTTGAGAACCAGAAAACCAAAGGGAATCACCACGTCTCCAACGTCAAACCTTTTATTGAATGAACATATTTTATGATTTATCACACTGTAATGCCATTTGCTGAATTTTTTATGACCACTTATGCGCTTATATTCACATGAACACTTACTGATGATTATCGTATTTTTTCTTGCCAAGTGCCCGGCAAGGTAAGGTTAGCAGGTCGCTCTTCTTGTCGTTACACATCAGACCGTGCACATTTTTCCAGATGAACTTACACGTTTTATGACCACTTATGCAATTATATTTATGTTATTACTTACTGATGTGTGATTGTTTTCCTGTTTTGTTTGTATGCACTATGAATTATTTAAGATATAACAAACACCAGTTGACTTTGACATTTTGCCTTATGATATCTCAACATCGTGACTACTTAACTTTTTTTTTTGCTGCTACATTGTGATACTCTGTGTACATTTTTGTATCTGAACACTGTCTATGTTTTGGACATATTACGTTTTCTGTCATGCTATGCTGTATGCTCAATTATATCACTAGAAACCAGCTTTTATTTAATGGGTATATGTTTTAAATGCAAGACATTAATCATTGTTTATCACTTTCAGAAAGAAATAACGTGTAAAAGAAATAAATTAAACAGAAATGGGAATTTCACCTTCGCAATGAACGAAAGAAGATACAATACGTCGTCAAGAAGAGTAAAAGGATCAGAATTAACAAACATTAACAAGAATATACTATACACATCGTATGATAGCAGTCTTAACTAATTTTTTCTTTCAGAATACGGGGCGATTGATGCAGGCTGTCAGACAGAACTACACATCTTAGTTTTAGTGATGAAATATGCTAGAAATAAGGAATAGTTGTATAATGAAGTGACTTTTTTGGAGATGATAATGAATGTTGATGAACAATGATGAAGAATATAGTGATATGGATAATGAAGTTTTTCTTTACAGGTGATGATAATAATGGAATTATGATGATATGGATAATGAAGTTTTTCTTTGCAGGTGATGATAGTAATGATAATGAAGGTTTTCTTTGCAGATGAAAATAATGATGAAGTTTATATATTTACTGTTAGTTAAGAAATGGTATGTAGTTATTTAAGTATTTGTTGCAGTTCGTTTTGACAGTATGTCTTATGTCTCATGGTATGATGATTGAAGGTTTTGGAAAGGACAGCTAGAGAACATATATATATTTAATACACGTTTCATTACATGTTAATTCGAAGTTCACTACTTTTCAGCATAATATACGTTTCCTCTTTCAGCTTAATAATCCATTTTGCATTTTTTTCCAGGAGAAGCTATTCGTGAAATTAATGTGCTATAAGCAGTTGGTCACTAAACCTGTTCTAGTACTTGCATTTTTTTTCTTAGCCATTTGTGAGTGTCATTCATGAATGTGATCACATATACTGCCTTTGTTTCATAACCTTGCTACAGCTGACTCATGACGAATGACGTTACACATCTTCATTTGCAGCAATAACTCAAAAGCAAATATTGCTATGCCCCAGTAATTAATTATCGATCCAAACGCAATGCATTGCTAGCACAAAAAAAAGTATTACCAGTCCCAAATAATGCTACCAGTTTAAGAGAATTCTGAGTAATACTGAATAATGTTTTCTAGTCACAAACCTTGAATAACAGTTACAGTATGTTACATTTTCACTATGTCCTATGTCACTTGAATGATGAGTTCTGTATAATGTTTTCTAATCACAGACCTTGAGTAATAGTTACAGTGTGTTACATGTTAAATATGTCTTATGTCACTTGAATGATGAGTTCTGAGTAATACTGAATGATGGCTTACGCATTAATGCTATTCCAATAATTAATTCATGTTTTGAATGATGCCTTCTGAATAATACTGAATAATGTTTTGTAAAACTATATGAATACTTTGTAACTGGCCAATGAGTGCCAATGTTCTCTGTAAACAGATAATTTATGAACATTATCCTGTAATACTTCATACATGGTACAGAAATGTTTAGTAACTGGCCAATGAGTGCCAATAATTATTTTTAAATGTCAGATGTCACTTGAAGGATGAAAAATTGTAATAATTAATACTTGCTGACCAACGAATGCCACTGTTTCTTATACTTTAAATTTATATTATGTCACTTTCATGCTATATATATGAATTAGCTCCTATTTTCAGTGATGACTTCTGATGATTTGTATCTGACCAATGAGTGCCAATGTTCTCTGTAAACAGATAACTTATGAACATTATTCCGTAATACTTCATACATGGTACAGAAATGTTCAATAACTGGGCGATGAGTGCCTCGAATTACTTAAAAATCAGTTAATCGACTAGTGTAATTATCAATGATGACTGGCATAAGATTTAATGTCCTTCGCCTTCTGACCTAATTACCAGAAATTACTGCTAGCTCCGTTTGTCCTGTCTATCCTCATGCTCATGGAGCACTATATTTGGTTTTTGCACCAATTCTACGTTGGTGTACCTTACAAGAACGTGGTGTTGACACGACATGCTGTCCACCACCTTGAGCGATGGAGATATTATTATGGTCCCACTGTTTGGTGTACCTAATGTACTACCAAAATGATAACATGGAATATTAATACGACATTTCAGTGTCTTGGCTACACTGATTAATACTTCAAGGAAACGAACTTCAGATTGCCTCACTTGGTGTTGTGCTTCTGTAGAAAGATATGGACTTTCAGTGCAGCTGTGTGCAACCTAATGTGCTACAACCATGACGCAATCCTTCCCATTCCTTTCCTAGTTCTTGTAAAATGATAAAGTCATATACAGTGCGTGTGCACTTCATTTCATTTGTTGACAAGATCAGTTGTCCTAAAAATGCTAAAGACTTTTACAGTGCCTGTGCACTTTATTTCACTCCATGATATGTTATGTAAAAATGCTAAAGACTTCTACAGTGCCTGTGCACTTTATTTCACTCCATGATATGTTATGTAAAAATGCTAAAGACTTCTACAGTGCGTGTGCACTTTATTTCACTCCATGATATGTTATGTAAAAATGCTAAAGACTTCTACAGTGCGTGTGCACTTTATTTCACTCCATGATATGTTATGTAAAAATGCTAAAGACTTCTACAGTGCGTGTGCACTTTATTTCACTCCGTGATATGTTATGTAGAAATGATAAAGACTTCTACAGTGCGTGTGCACTTTATTTCAATCCATGATATGTTATGTAAATATGCTAAAGACTTTTACAGTCCGTGTGCACTTTATTTCACTCCATGATATGATATGTAAAAATGCTATAGACTTCTACAGTGCGTGTGCACTTTATTTCACTCCGTGATATGTTATGTAAAAATGATAAAGACTTCTACAGTGCGTGTGCACTTTATTTCAATCCATGATATGTTATGTAAATATGCTAAAGACTTTTACAGTCGGTGTGCACTTTATTTCACTCCTTGATATGTTTATTTGTTGTAAAAATGTTTATGACTTCTACAGTGTGTGTGCACTTTATGCCATTTGTTAATATGATTTGTACTCATTGCTTATACATTTTTTGATTCCCTGATATGTTCTGTACTGCAGTGCGTGTGCACTTTTGCCATTTGTTAATATGTTTTGTACTCATTGTGTACACATTTTGTCTTTGCTTGATATCTTCTGTACTCAGTGCATGTGCACTATATTTTATTTCATGTTCTGCACACACATATATATATATATATATATATATATATATATATATATATGTATATATTCTGTGATTGTAAACTTAGTGAATTGACTCACCATCGCTGGCAAATTTTTGCCCCCCCCCCACCCCCAGATGGAGGGTTATGTAACACGTATGTGTTGCCGGCGATGGGCGAGGCATGGCAGAATCTCTGACCAGAGAGCAGTATGTCGTTAGTTGTTGCTTGTCGCGAGTCTGCGCTAGTCTGCGTTATCTTCAGTAGTGGTCAGTCGGAATTAGTCTTCAGTCCGTTCTAGTCGGCGGTCGGCGCGTGCCTGCGCGTGTCGGCAGTCTGCTCTGGTCGGGACTCTGCAGGATGAGTATTGTTGTAGAAGGTAAAGAAGCAGCCTTGCGCATATCTAATAATGTATGTTAATTATCATTTAATTTATTCCAAAAAATTCCCCAATAATAATTTTTATAATATAAAGTAATTTTTTTTTAAAGAAAAGCATTCATTTCAATTTAAAGAAAATTTCCAATGCATGATCATTCTTTCCAAGAATCAAAAAAATATATATATATACGCCAGTATTGCACGAAGCTGTGCCAAAAAATTTCTACATAAGAGCAGATATATTCGCAGTTTTTATTGAGGTAAGAATTTTTCCTTTTTTTTATTCAGAATATCTGGCCGAGGCGCAGCGCTGCTGTCGTCATAAAATTTACCAGGTTACTGAATTTTTTTATTACTTTCGGGTTTAGGAATTGAATTTTGTGATTACATTAAATGTGAGGGCATTTCAGCATAGAGATCATAATGGGAGCCAATTTTGTTCAGAGATTACATTAAAATTAATTTTGTTCAGAGGTTACAATATTTAAAATTCATTTAATTATTATTTTTGTGCGGAGGTTACGCTTGGTTTTTGGTTTCTCTTATAAAATATTTTCTTGTGGGGAGTTTACACTTGGCTCATGGTTCATTTTCATTTTTTGTGCTGAGGTTACAATCTGATTGGGCCCTTCAAGCTATACGAGTTTCGTTCTTTGTAGTTTTTTCGTTTGACGCCTATTTCGTAAGATATTTCGCCCGGTCACTATCAGTGGACAACCCTTTATACGGATGGTGTTAATCCCGTCTGCATCAGCTAAGACCTGAAGATGGTGCACTAAAGCTACGCAGCTGGTAGTCATACAATAAATGACACCATAAGGGCGGCTGTAGGTGTTTCCTTTCCTTGTACTTCATACTTGATGTCTTCCTCGATGGCGATGTCATCTTTCAGGCGAATAATTTTCCGTGTATCGGAGTCAGAACCGTGCTACAGGGGTTTGGCGAGTATTATAGTGAAAACGCATTGATGTGTAGGCAGCCAAGTTCGTCTGATATAAATCCCAGGCAATCCATCTGGGTCGTTATAGGGCACTATTACAACGTACGGAAATTAGCGTTCCGTTATTTACGCGAATTACGTGACCTATGCGTAGGCATCTAATGCCACATACGACAAACTGTCAGATCCTTGATACGCAGAATCAGTGATATATCTCGTTCCAAAGACAGAGAAACAAGGTATTAAGCGGGTGGTCATAATGTTTTCGCTCGTCAGTGTATGTAGTTTACAAATATTGTAATGGACCCTGTGCCAAATAAACAGACAAAAAATTTCTTTGGAACGTTACGCCAACTGTGATTTATTGTTCCATACATATTTCTTCCGTACAGATATTTTTCTGCATCTTGTTTACGTTGCTGATTTCTAACTTTCGCCATTCATACTCCACGTCATCTTTGTTTGTTTACGCTTGTAACAGTAACCGACACAGTTCTTTTCTTATAAAGCTGCTTCGCACTTTATCCTCATTATAAATGTTATTGTGTTCTTTCTAAAGCGAGGAGTTCCGTGAAAAATTGTACTTATGATGTGTGCACAAAGCTTCATGTTAAGGATCTCACGTACTCTGAAAGCAATTTTTTATGCGTGTACTATTGTGACTGATAATCCTGGTCTTTAGCTTTCAGATTAATGCGAATCTTGAACAATGTTAGGATTGCAAGTGGGTAGTGAAATACTTTTGCAGCGAGTTCTACAGTGAACATGCTCCGGAGCCATATGGCAAGCTTCTTAATACAGGCGACAAGCGAGTTCACTTTCACTGCTGCGGAAGGAACAGGTGCAGCCAGGTTGGCAAGAATTAGAAGACTTGCTAGCGTGCACTAGCAACTACACAGTTAAGTGGCAGCAGCGAGTCAAGTGAATTTTTCTAGTTCGATGGTAGGTAGTTGAACTTTTGAAAAATAAATCCAACGAAAATCAAATTCGCAAGTTTTCAGGCAATTCTTATACAAACATAATGCCTTCTCACCATGCTTGTGAAGATGTGTGTAAGTATTCTGAAGCCTGCCAGGCGTAATATGTCCTAAGTTACTAAATACAAAAGATTAAGAACAACAGCGCGTGTCGCACCGTAGCGCGTGGCCTTCATTCCTACCTTTCAAGATGGGCCTAATTCTATCACTCGAATGAGATGCGCTAAACTGCTCTGCCACCTCGCTGCAGTAGCCATTTGCAGTGCTGACGTCGTTACATCATTCCCAATGGACTCACGTTCTTACTACTGAAGTATGCAAAATATTCATTATCATTCTTCTTCCTCTACATTTTGTTCTTTATCTTTTACATTTAACTACGGCATCGGCAGTGATATCGATTTTGGCGGTGTTATTGTCAGACGGCGGCTGGATATTCTCCCTAACGTCACCACCCTCTCTGGTAACGAACCTGTTTACCCTATTCGTATGAAGGTATGATGTTCAAGTAAAGTAGGGTTTCTTTCTCTGTGTAAACTGTGTCTGAGGCGGAAAGTGGGTTCTATTCCGTATTTACTTAGCTGAATGTGTAAAATCACCTAAAAACCACACACAGGCTATCTGACTCACCAGCTCTGGTCGGTAATCCGGGCTCACCTCCCCGTGACCCAGACGAGGGGCGTTATCGTACTCCGCTACATTTATTAGTATCATTATTAACAGCAATTATTACTTTTATTTGTAGCTCAGAATGAATTCTGTACATCAGCTAAACCGAGAAAGCACATTTCCATTGCCATGGGAGATGATACGAAATTGGACGATGATAAAGGAACTAGAGAAATGCAGGGCGCATGGCTACGACGAATGACACCTGAATAAGCCTATTGTCTATATTTCTTCACAGTACAAGTTCAGATGTTTCATTGGCCTGTATCCGAGTATATCAGAGAGAGTCCGACTGGAAACTTCACCCAAATTGGCACAAGAGGATTTGTTTGTAACTGCCCACAATATCTGTGAACATGTCCACCACCTAGGAAAAGTGGCGCAAAATACTTACAGAAGAAAAAACGAAAGAATTAAATTATTCGTCGGGGAAGATCACTCGTCGACTGAAAATTTAAGGAAGCGACATGGAATCGACACAGTCGTATAACAAGCCATCATTTACCCTGTCTGTCTAAAACAATTTCGAGGCCGGATTAATAACTAGGGAAAAGGTAAGATGGTGGTTTTAATGCTCCAGAAGTTCTACATAATCCTCCATACTAGAGTACAATGCACAGAACAACCATGTGAAACTTAGATGTTGAAACAGGCTGCCTTGAACATCGTTTATGCAGTCAAAGCGTGAATCCTCCCTGCGAATTTCTGCACTTTGTTGTTCTGTGGTATGTTCTTACTGATAACACCAAATCTCGACACCCGTGAAGCTTTTTTCCAAGCAAAAATTTTCTGTGTTTTTCATTTCCGTCAAGTCACGGCGGCGTCCACCGTCGTTCTTACTGTTGGGCAGACAAGGGGTGGGGGACAAACTTATTCATACGTTTTTCTTGTTCAAAACGTGCTGAGGAGTGTCTTGAAAATTTGTTGTAGAAGCGTTGACACACTGCGGCCGCGCGCCTACTAACACTGCTTGCTCACGGCTGACTCATCGAATGCACATCTGTAGTTAACAGTTGTTAGTTCAATCTTCCACATTATTTACTGGGCTGAGGTCACTTGTAAGTCAGGTACAAAATTAGTCTCGGAAATTTTTGGACGGGCAGTATTAGTGTCTGCGGAAGGGAACGTATGGTGGATTATGTAGAACTTCTGGAGCATTTAAACCGCCATCTTATCTTTTCTCTAGTTCTTATTAATCCGGTCTCGAAATTGTTTTAGACAGACAGGATAAATTATGGCTTGTTATACGACTGTGTCGATTCCATGTCACTTCCTTACATTTCAGTCGACGAGTGATCTTTCTCGACGAATAATTTAATTCTTTCCTTTTTCTTCTGTAAATATTTTGCGCCACTTTTCCTAGGTGGTGGACATGTTCACAGATATTGTGGGCAGTTACAAACAAATCATCTTGTGCCAATTTGGGTGAAGTTTCCAGTCGGACTCTCTCGGATATACTCGGATACAAGCCAATGAAACATCTGAACTTGTACTGTGAAGAAATCTAGACAATACTTTCCAGTGCTATTTCGCTGTGAACTGCTCGAAAGCACAACTTGGACCCATGTGTAGAGCTTGCCACACGAGAGAGTATCTTACGTTGCAGGCGTTTTTCTGTTGGTTCATTTTCCTGGTATGTCGATATGGTGGTATTGTACTGCTAAGCCACGAACAATGGGAGAGTTGCTCGTCGGCTGTATCGGAAGTGTTTGCCATATCATCTGACAGCAGTGTTTATCGTCTCTGTTGATTTTTAACAGTGATCAGTATCAGCAGAGTTGCTCTGATTCGGTGGTGTACCGTCTATTTTGACAAATTCGATACTCCAGTCAACCAGAATTCCTAATTCTCATGTGGGTTTTTACTTTCTACATTGAATCACATATTTGAACAAGTAATTCACGATTCAAATTACTATTCACGAAAGATACAGAAGTTTTCCATATATCCCTGCAACTTTATATTTTCCAACTGGTGACGTTTCCTGAACTCACCATATCGGTAATTAAAAAGGAGAAATGATACAGTGTTGTACATAGAGAAACATTATTTTGTGCTCACAAATGCACTCCGGACGTGTAACACAGGTCGTTTATATGAGAATTCATGCAACACTCCGTTCGTGTTTAACTACAGCTACGTAATATCACTGAAGATTACTTGTTTCAATTTCAGTAAATTCTTTGGAACTGTAGTAACTAAGAGAGCTTTCTAAGATTTTTAGGAAAATACTGTAACAGTGTTGCAAGAGAATTTTTTGTAGTCTGAATGTCTTCTACTTCAGTATCCACGCCCAAAACCATCTAGTCTCTGCAGTTTTTAACAGAATCATTTCATATATAAATATAGATATTACTTGTAAATATTGGCTTTTCTGAAATGAAAAGTACGAAACGTGGTAAAAGTCGACATCCTTTACTGAAATATCTGTATGAGGTTAGATCTTTAATAAATATAAGAGGAGACAAATACAAAACGTTCCACCGATGATGCTGAAGGTATTATTTCCTAAAACAACGCAGTACAACATTACTGTAACCTGTTATGAATTTTGGAGTGAATCTTTCGACTGTTCATTTATCCATTTGTTGTTGCCAGTAATACATTCTTTTATGCATTGCCTGATCTTAAAAGTTATCAAGAAATGAGGTTTTTGACTTGTGAACAACTCTAACAGCGAAGATTCAGTCTATGGTACTTTAAGATAACGAAGAAAACTTACCTTGTTTTCACCCAAAACGAGAAATCTCCGTTCAGATATTCCGGTTACGAGTAACGACAGGATATTTAATCTGGTCTCCTTCCTCACATTAGCCAGTATTAACTACCGACAGCGGACACTGATGCTCCATAAAGACAACTTCCTATTGCCTCAGGTATTACTTTCTGTTAACCGCACCGTTACATTTGTATCCCTCTATCTCTATCTGAGTTCAACACAAGCATCAACAGCCGTTTCTAATGCTTTCGAAACGGCACTCTTACGAGTGGCTCGTAACTGCAAGACTGAGCCTCAAAGGTAGAACGGAAGCAACGAAATGACCAGCTTTAATCACAAATCAGGAGCGCAAGTACCGAGGATAAACGGAACGAAATTACACAGCCAAAATATCCGGTTGCGCGGAAGCAAAAAGCGCTGTAATTTAGATTTGCACTACTTTTACGTTTACACGTAAGAGCTGACAAAATCAGCCTCTGGTCGATTTGTGAACGATTATAAACACGATAAGTGCTGCCTAGGTAGCTATTTACTTCTTGGGCGGTCTGGTGTAATTGTCGTGCTCAGTCACGCGTAGTATCGCTTAACTATTCAACCCATCTAGTACGGATGTAAAGAGTAAAAAATTTGCCGTGAAGTATGTACTTAGCAAGATTACTCACCTGTCCAGCTCTTACGTGGCTAACATCTCTTTAGATATTATTGTTTTTCTCCATTTTCCAATGCTGATGTCAATATAACAAATAAAACGTTAAAAATTGTGGTAACTGAGAATTTAAAATACGCATGCATATTTTTACTTTAAATTAACATTGTGATAGCAGCTGATAAGAAGATGTAAGGTAAGGAGGTCAGAAGTTAAATAGGAAATACGATAAAGTGGAAGTAATGAGTCATATTCTGGAAACGAAGAAACGCTAGAATCAGTTCTGATGCGCTAAGAAATACTTTGAGATAACTAAAAACTTAAGAAGAGACCCCAAGACGAATGCCAATTACATGATATCCTAGACAAGAATTTTAACATAGTGCCTGTAAAAATTATATCCATATCAGCTACGCCTATCTCAATTAATTTCTTTGAATTTTTATGCCTAATGTGACATCTGTGTCACTACTTTCTTTGATTGCGCATCTATATAGGTGTTCGATCATGTTTCATGTCAACTTACACCTACGCCTTTCTCAATTTCTTCGTCTTCTTATGCTTAATGTGACATCTCTGTCACTACTTTCTTTGATTCCCCATCTATATAGGTGTTCGATCTCTGTAGTTAATGTATGTATGTAACTTCACAAGTAATGTTCTGTCAATGTACTGAAATGTTAATAGAACACCTATAGAACTGCCTCATGCACAGAGAAAATAGATTTGTATTCATGTAAAACCGGGAGGGAAGTCCCTACAACGAAACTCGCTTGGCGGTGGAAATAAAGAGAGAGAGAGAAAGAGTGTGTATATATGTGAGTGTGTGTTTTTGAAGCCTACATGCGCTCAGCGACAAGGTTATCAGCGCTCTTACACATACTGAAAGAAACGAATGTGGGTAAAATGGCTAAAATGTTGTTACACAGTGAGGAGGAAACCTATAAAATAACACTCATTCACGCACGCCCACCGCACTCGCTTTAATCCACACAATCACTCTATCTCACAGCCCGTAATACAGCGTAGGAAACTGAAAGGTACTTTACATGGGATTAAAACAGAAGAAAAACAACAGAAGAGCTAAAAGAAAGACAGAGAGAAATGTGACTGGCTGACCACTTTCAAAAAACGTGGGGGAGACAGTCGATCCGTTGACACGTTTAGACTATCTCCTAAAATTTGCGGAAAGAATTTGGACAGATCACAGAACTTTAAAACTCTACCCATGCAGGATGCCCAAAAAACACAAGAAACCCGGGCAGATGTTAATAATAACGCACAGATTAAGCTCGGGAACCAGGAATGGAAATGTGGATGAGTTTTGCTACCTCGGCAGCAGAGGACATTAATAGCCGCGTCAACAAAGACACTTTTACAACTCTCCGCCCTATCTGGAGGTCAAAGGAAATAACATTCAGGACCAAACTGTGGATATCTAAAAGTAATGTAAATTCTGTGCCTCTATATGAATGTAAAACATGAAAAGTGACAAAGCAGCTAATCCATAAGCTGTAGACACTCAATAACAGATGTCTAAGGGACATCCTGGGGAAATGGTGGCCAAATGTCATCGCTATCGAAACACACTGTGGAAGAAACAACCAGAAGCCAATTGAGCTGCTAATAAGAAGCAGGAAGGGGCTATGGCTAGGAAATACGCTTAGAAGACCAAATGAACGCATTATGAAGGAAGCTCTTTACTGGATCCTTCAGGGACAATGGAGATGAGGCAGACCCAGAATGATGCGCAGACGATCAGATAAAGCAGAAGGTCAGTGGCAGGGAATAGGATGGGAAGAAGTGAAAATATTAGCAGAAGACATAACAAGATGTCGATCCTTTACTGCAGACATATGCTCCACATAAGTAGTTAAAGGAATTACGAAAATACATAAAAAAATAGCCTAATGGAGAACTAATTCTCTGGAATAAGCTGGAAAGGAGCCTAATCCAGTCGTCTTTCGCAAGCACTGGAAGAAGAGTTTTCTCGGTCAAGCGTGCTCTTCAGGACCTGTGATTACTGAATGCTGAATGATTTAGAGCTGGAACATCACACCACACGAAAAATGCATTAATCATCGCTAACAGTGCAGCGTACCGAGTTCGACTTCTCATATACCTCAGCATGCATTAACTTTTTAATATAATAACATAGTTGTAGTATGAAGTACATATTGCTATGACACCCTAAGCCGGTGATTTAGTACACTTTCAGAAGCTGCAACATCGTCAAGAATGGAACAGTGATCCAGGAAGTGTAGAATAAATTTCTTTATTTCGCGTCTATGATCACAAACCTGTTACATCCTCAGACCACCGGTTTTGGTCAGCACAGATCAGATCTCGGTTCTGATTTGCTGCTTCAGTTTACAGAGCCTTTCAACTTTGTCGTAAGCCATCTTGGCGCTAGTTTCATAAGCTGTGACTGTAGCAGGTAGCCTGAGGATCTAACACGTTTGTGATCATAGACGTGAACTAAAGAAATTTATTCTACACTTTCTGAATCACTGTTCCATTAGTGACCATGTCGCAGCTTGTGAAACTAGTGCCATGTCTGGCTTACGACAGAATCAAAAAGCTCTATGAACTGAAGCAACAAATGAATACCAAGGTCTGAATATGGTCATTATTGATTGAAGCCGGTGGTCTGAGGACCTACCACCTCTATAACCTCCAGAGGTGTACGGTAACATCTGTACACCGGTCGCCACACGATGATGACTCGAACTGGTCCTCTGTGCCACTACATTCACAAGTGGCCATACTGAACCCAACGCAGAAATTCCTCTTGTCACTAAATATATCTTCACGCTATTCGTTTCTCTAATAGAAATTCCTACAACATCACCCGAGGTGGGCAGCCTAACAATAAAGTATGAGACGAAAACTTGTCAAAAGCACTCTTGCTCTTAACCTGGAATCCACTGCACAGTCCACGGTGGTGTTAGCTAAAATTTACGATGCAACATTTGTCCATAAGCACCAATACTAATACTCTGTCGCCACCTGACGTACTAGGCAGTTTTAGAGAAGAATCCTTCAAAAACCTGCAAGGTGTCATAGGACCGCACTGAAATGCAATTAATTGCACTAGTCGTGCTTTTTAATACCTGACATACGAACAATATTTACTAATCGTATATAGTAATCTGAACAACTGTTATCTCTTTCAAAAAGAAAATTTCAGTTCCTACGTACTCAGCGCCTCTATTTAAACCACGTTGACCCTATTTCATCGATGATGCAGGCTATTAAGTGACTGCAGTCGCTAGACATCTACAAATTGCCATTGTAATTATGGTGACTATAGAACATCTCTTTATACGCATTTATTTCTCAGCACTGGTTTATTTTTATTGAAGTACAGATAATTTTACGTATCCTCGACGAACTGAAGTGCATATCTAAACTGTGTGATAGAGAAAAATAAAGACAAACACTATTCTTTCGTATGACATGAGACTAACTCCTAAAAATACTACGAATTGAAATAATTACGAGATGATCCTTTCTCAATGTTCCACATTTTAACATGAATATTTCTATTTGTTTCCTGTTTCAGATACTCTGTGCTTTTTATAATTTAATATTTGTGAATTACTTCCAACTACCGTATCATTACTCTGTGTCTTTTGCAGGACTGCCAGTCTTGAGCAGTTAAAGGGTTGACGCAACAAACACACTGTAAAATACAAAACCCTAGCAACATTAGTTGTTCATTAAAATATTACATTTGCCTGTTGACTGATAGTAAAGTGGCTATATGCCTCAGACAGCATTCTTATCTCTGTCTCTCGGTCCTGCGCGAGATAGGCGATGCAAGCAATGTTGCTGCATAGTCTACTTCGAATGACGGTCATCTACATTTAAGCGTGAACTAGGTTACTTAAGAAGGACAAAATTAATGATTACTTAATACCTTTCGATACCCTCTTGCGGGCGGTACAGTCCTGTTGCGATATCGGTGTCATGTCTTGATTATTTCCACCTTTTGCACCAGACGCCCTTTTAAGGGTTAGCGGTTAACAGACTGGACTTACATTCGGGAGGACAACGGTACAAATCTCCGTCCACCCATCCAGGTTTAAGATTTCCATGATTTCCATAAATCATTTGAGGCCTGTGCCAGAATGGTTCCTTTAAAAGGTCACGGCCGATATCCTTCCCCATTCTTCCCTAGTCCAAGACTGTTCTCCGTTTCTAATGACCTTTCATCGGCAGGACGTTCAACCCAGATCTTCTTTACTTTCTACGTTTAAGGACAACAAACACCGGCCAAGTGCTCTGTAACTGATAGACGCCACGGGGTCATCCCCATTCCGTAGTGCTATCCGCATGCTTCTATTCGTACTGAAAAATTCCAAGCCTTTTCTACAAATACAGAAATCTTATACTATCCGATCGATCTTCTTACTTATGGACATTATTATTCATTTAAATACATTTAAGGAGAGCATCAGTTCAATACATGAAGTAAAACTGCCGTCTGTGTCGTATGGCATTTTCCTGAAACTGTCCAATGATGATACTGCGTCTTAATCAACACGGCGCGACTGCTGCTGAGCCTGTTTGATTAAGCGTTGATTACTACTTGTTTTATTTGTTTTTATTTCAGAGGAATCGGTTGTCTTTTCACGAATGACACCTTAATGAATTTGCTGCCTGTTACATATCTGCTTGCTCCGAGACTAGAGACCAGATTTTAACTTCTCAATTTCTACGACAGATTCTCGTGCTTCTGTTTCAAGGCTAATTACAGAGCAGCGAACCTGTCGATTCGGTGTCGTGGTTACTAACAGTTCGGTTAGTCCGTGCTATTATTGTATGTAACCGAGTAATTCCTACTTGAGGTTGAAAATGTCGAATATTGTATGTTTCGTCTTTTCACAGTAACGTAGAATATAAGAATAAGACAGTGTCTATCAGTTCAATATCCCTGTTGCATTGGTATTTGCAAGAAATATGTGAGCACAGTAAAGCAAAAAAGACATTAAATAAGCTCCGACATGGAAGCCTGTGGAGGTATTAGAAGTGAACCTATTAAAACTTCGACGCCAGCCGCTGTGGCCGAGAGGTTCTAGGGGCTTCAGTCCGGAACCGCTTGACTGCTACGGTCGCAGATTCGGATTCTACCTCGGCCATGGATGTGTGTGATGTCCTTAGGTTATTTAGGTTTAAGTAGTTCTAAGTTCTAGGGGACTGATAACCTCAGATGTTGGGTCCCATATTGCTCAGAGCCATTTCTTTAAGTTCTTCGAAGTTACGATGACTTCCATACAAAGTGGAACAAAGCACTGAAAGAAATACAGTTCAGTCTCTAAAATAAGTGAGACAAGATCCAGGGGGATAGCCAGCGTGCCTGGTTTCCGAGTCATAAACGGAACGTTATAGGATCCCGATATCGCATTCAACATTTGATCTATCTGCCATCTGCGTGATCTAGGTAGGAGGTGCTTTGAACCGGTTTAATGGACACATAATTCATTACATCCTGACAAGACGCACCCAATGCAAAGGAAGAATTTTGGCTATATAGGTTCGTAAGGAACTATCTGCCACTCGTGAGTAGAAAAATATTTTGCAGCCAGTATCGTCTGATATTTTATTTTATTTCACAATGACCGGTGTCGACAGAATCTTGCTGTCATCATTGGATCATCGGAATTTGTTATTAACATGCACTATTCTCATTGTATTGGTGGCATGTATATTCGTTACTAAGAAATTCCGAAGATTCAGTGATGTCAGCAAGATTATGCCGAAACCGCTCATTGTGATATAAAATGAAAATACCAAACAATCTTGATTGCAGAAGATTTTACTACTCCCTTTTTGCTGTCTTACCACACACCATCACAACCCAATCATGACAAACAAATATAAGGAGACTTACGACAACTTTTTAAAATATATAATTGCATAAGAAAAAAACTAGTGACAAAAGTTAAATCAACATTAGAGCAGAATTAAGTGAACAGATTACTTTACTGAAATTTTTGCCATCAAAATGGACCATTATAAAGAATCTACTGGACACGACGGCATCACAGTCCAAATGTTGAAGCTTATTCACCTACTACCGCCCATTGTTAAGAAATATCTTAAAACACTTCTAAACAACAAACGTTTTCAGTGAGGTCTGGTAAATGGGAGTAGTTAAGCCACTATCTAAAAAGGACGTTGCCACGTTGTCCTCTGATTACCGACCTATTTGCGTCGCTCCTATACCGTTCCAAGTCTCAGAACATATAATCCACGAACAGCTAACAAACTATCTATCTACAGACAACCTGCTAGACGAATACCGATTTGGTTTCCGTAAACATCACAGTGCAACATCTGCCTTAATAAAGATGACAGACGACCTGATGCTTGCCATGGATGCACAAGAGACGACTCCATGTCCTTCTTAGAATTCGGCAAAGCTTTTGACAGTGTCGACTTCAGTACTTCAACTAGCAAACTTAGCAGCCTAAATATCTCGCCAAGTGCAGTTCAGTGTAGTGGTTTCGCTAGTACTTCACGTCTCGCCAGCAATGCCATAGGAAAGTGTGATAAGGCCGCTTTTGTTCTCTATATACATAAATGATCCTTACCATATCAGTCTCCACCAGGAATTAACTGGTACGGATTGTACGCGTCGCACTGAATTCTGCCGATGGGCTCAACTTCAGATTGAGAGGGATGACACATTTATTAATATGATTTTATTTACTGACGAGGCTACATTTACGAACCATGGAAATGTTATATGCATAACATGCATTATTGGGCAACTGAAAACCCAGGCACTGCAAATATTTTGAACAAAATCTCATCAAAAAAGTAGTGGAGGGAAACATCCGATATAACGAGTCACCATCAATCTGGCAATGACCATGTCAAAGGGAGATGAGGGGTGGACTGTTTCACAGCACTCTCTTGCTCCTAAAAGCCGGTAACATAAGCAATGATCAACGGTCTGAGGGTGCAGAAGACAATGGAAACCACTACATTAAAGACACATCTGTAGTCAAATAAGGTAGTGGGGACAGATAACAGGCTCTCGGAATTTCTAAAACCATTGGGAGAAATGGCAACCAAGCGAGTACTGAAATTGGGGGAGGGGGAGTAGAATCTAGGGCCTGAAAATATATGATTAGTCTTCTTGAAAAATACCCACACAATACCGAAAGTAGCAACGGAAGGTAACCAAGAAAAGTACTGCACAATCAGATTAACGGTTCTTGCATCCAAGTTTTAATAAGACTAATATACAGAAGAATGAAAGAGAAAATTCAAAATTCATTGGATGACGAACAGTTTGGCTTTAGGAAACGTAAGGGCTCTAGAGAGGAACTTATGACGTGGCGATTGGTAATGGAAGCAAGACTTAAGAAAAGTCAAAACGTTTTCAAAGGATTTAGAGACATGGGTAAAGCGTGCTACAATGTAAAATGGAGCAAAATGTTCGAAATTCTGGGAAAAATACACTCCTGGAAATGGAAAAGAGAACACATTGACACCGGTGTGTCAGACCCACCATACTTGCTCCGGACACTGCGAGAGAGCTGTACAAGCAATGATCACACGCACGGCACAGCGGACACACCAGGAACCGCGGTGTTGGCCGTCGAATGGCGCTAGCTGCGCAGCATTTGTGCACCGCCGCCATCAGTGTCAGCCAGTTTGCCGTGGCATACGGAGCTCCATCGCAGTCTTTAACACTGGTAGTATGCCGCGACTGCGTGGACGTGAACCGTATGTGCAGTTGACGGACTTTGAGCGAGGGCGTATAGTGGGCATGCGGGAGGCCGGGTGGACGTACCGCCGAATTGCTCAACACGTGGGGCGTGAGGTCTCCACAGTACATCGATGTTGTCGCCAGTGGTCGGCGGAAGGTGCACGTGCCCATCGACCTGGGACCGGACCGCAGCGACGCACGGATGCACGCCAAGACCGTAGGATCCTACGCAGTGCCGTAGGGGACCGCACCGCCACTTCCCAGCAAATTAGGGACACTGTTGCTCCTGGGGTATCGGCGAGGACCATTCGCAACCGTCTCCATGAAGCTGGGCTACGGTCCCGCACACCGTTAGGCCGTCTTCCGCTCACGCCCCAACATCGTGCAGCCCGCCTCCAGTGGTGTCGCGACAGGCGTGAATGGAGGGACGAATGGATACGTGTCGTCTTCAGCGATGAGAGTCGCTTCTGCCTTGGTGCCAATGATGGTCGTATGCGTGTTTGGCGCCGTGCAGGTGAGCGCCACAATCAGGACTGCATACGACCGAGGCACACAGGGCCAACACCCGGCATCATGGTGTGGGGAGCGATCTCCTACACTGGCCGTACACCACTGGTGATCGTCGTGGGGACACTGAATAGTGCACGGTACATCCAAACCGTCATCGAACCCATCGTTCTACGATTCCTAGACCGGCAAGGAAACTTGCTGTTCCAACAGGACAATGCACGTCCGCATGTATCCCGTGCCACCCAACGTGCTCTAGAAGGTGTAAGTCAACTACCCTGGCCAGCAAGATCTCCGGATCTGTCCCCCATTGAGCATGTTTGGGACTGGATGAAGCGTCGTCTCA
Organism: Schistocerca piceifrons; assembly: GCF_021461385.2. Classification (NCBI taxonomy): domain Eukaryota; kingdom Metazoa; phylum Arthropoda; class Insecta; order Orthoptera; family Acrididae; genus Schistocerca; species Schistocerca piceifrons. The sequence continues at coordinate 520,652,072 of NC_060139.1, read as the reverse complement.
CGCAGTCTTCACGTCCAGCACGAACGCTGGTCCAACTGAGGCGCCAGGTGGAAATGGCATGGCAAGCCGTTCCACAGGACTACATCCAGCATCTCTACGATCGTCTCCATGGGAGAATAGCAGCCTGCATTGCTGCGAAAGGTGGATATACACTGTACTAGTGCCGACATTGTGCATGTTCTGTTGCCTGTGTCTATGTGCCTGTGGTTCTGTCGGTGTGATCATGTGATGTATCTGACCCGAGGAATGTGTCAATAAAGTTTCCCCTTCCTGGGACAATGAATTCACGGTGTTCTTATTTCAATTTCCAGGAGTGTAGTAGTAAGCTATGTGGGAAAGTAGGATCATATAGAATATGTACAAGAATCATGAGGAAACAATAAAAATAGTACAGAAGAACGACGTGCTTGCATTAAACAGGGTGTAAGACACAGACGTGATTTTCCGCCTTTGCTGTTCAATCTGTGCATCAGAGATACAATGATGAAGAGAGATTCAAGAGTAGGATTAATATTCAGATTGAAAGGATATCAATGATACTATTCGCTGATAACGTTGCTATTCTAAGTGAAAAAAGAACAATTATTACAGGCCATGTTGAATGGTCTGAAAAATCTAATGAGCCCACAAGATAGATTGAGAGTAAACCGAAGAAAGATAAAAGAAATAGGGAGCAACAGAAATGCTGTTAGCTTTACAATTAATATCAATACTGGTAGCCACACAGTAGACGAAACACAGAGCTACAGTGCTATGTTTCGAAAACACTGCAAGCTTTCAACCAGTTTTCAACATTGGAGAAGGCTGTTTGGGTTATATGTAATGAATCAGACGATGATCTGACACCAACTGAAGATATCTTGTAAATAAGGCGAAACGCGTCTGGGTGCAAAAGTGAAATATGAAAATTAATGTGCAGCTTGCAATGACGTTTCCCTTATAAAGTACTGCAATTTATCATTGACTGAATGCCATTTCTAATTTTGTTTCGTGCCTGAAGCGCAGCTGCCGCTCGCCCTTCTCTAGAGGAGATAGAAAAATACAAAAAAAGGGTAGAGTATATTACTCTTGTAATCGTGTCTCGATAATAGAAACGAGAGTAGCGTACGGAAAAGTTCTTATTCTATATGAACAGGCTGCCACGTGCATGTTTCCAGAGAGATTCGGAGTAATTTCCGAGAAGCGTTCGTGACGCTGATAGTTCGAGCGTTATCGGTCGAACTTCTGTTTGAGTACCCTGTTTTCCGGGACCACCGGCTGCGGCAGATGACGGCTGATCTTCCCGAGGTGCCGGCCAGCCGCAGGCAGCCACTGGGTTCAGGTGGAGCGACGTGACGTTCGGTCGTGAGCGAGCCGGGCTTATCTCTACCAGTCCGGCACAGCGCAGCAGGAGCTCGAGGGACGCGCCGCCGCCCGCCGGCTGCCGGCCGCGAAATTACTGCGGGGCGCGTTTCGGCCGTGTGTTTTGGGGCATCATCAGTGCACGGCGTGACAGCGGCGCCGACGTGCGGGGTCAGCGGGCGCGGCCCGACCCCCACCTCGCCGCCTTCCTTTGTCAGCGTCGAAACGTCTCCCGTCCGCCTGCGCACCTGCCAGCCGCCTGGCCGCGCGCTACAACGCTATGCAGCGGTGTCCTCCATTGCAGCCATTTCTCTCATATTCTACAAATTTTTGCCGTACGTTTACTTTATTATTTTATGCTCTAAAATGGACGAGATCAGTATCAAACGCTCTTTCTTATATCTAGCCATACATTTTACATTTTTTACATTCGCTGTTCCACAAGCGTTGGGGGAAGCAAAAGGATATTTCACAGGCAGAGAGAGAGAGAGAAAGTGAGGTTTTTTCAGACATTAGACAGTCGAGTCGCGTTAACATAGCACATGCTTATCAGTATCACTTCACGCTGGCTCTTGCTTGAATGCATACATTGCTTCAGTTGGGATCATAAAGTTATTGTATCACCTGTTTAAGCAAGTCGGCTCACAACTGTTTCTTGATATGCTAGATACTGGCACTGTACTAATATTGTACTGGGGCTAGCACTGAGGATCTTGCTGTTCACCATAGCACCTCAGTTCCAGGCACATATTTCTTACAGACATGTTTCGCATATGTGCCACCACTGTCCTATTGAAAAATGGCCCCACACTACTGCCATATTGCCATATAAGAGGTAATGCATGAGGATGCAGCTTATCTGTGCTGTGCCGTTGTCTGAACAGAGTTCTCTCTATCACTACTGGTCATGACATTAAGTCACACCCAGTGGCCTCCCCACACGATGACACCACTGTGTCTCTCCAAAACATTGTAAGAATGGGACCTTTCCCCAAGTCGCCATCATACTCGCAGATGATAATCATCCATGGTAGTGCAATACAGCAGTACATGCTTCCAAGCCACAGTATCATTCAAAATGCAGTGGTTCACGTTGTGCTGTTAACTACAGCCTGCTCATACTCATTCCCTAGACCAGATGCTGTTAGTCTCCAACTAAATGTGTGGGATGCAGCAAAATGCTGCAGGGATCTCATTACTTGTTCACAGATGGCAGGCACAAATGTAAAAGTATTGTAAGGTGGCAGCTTGAATGAATGTTAATTTCGCACCTTACATGAGATTTTATATGGTGTAACAAGGAGATGAATATGTCACCTGTCAGACTTCAATAAATCTGCCTATCAAAATGTACAATAGGTAATGCCACAAGGGATGACACTCAATTTATCAGTATTAACACACCAAACCAAAATCCAGCATGCCAATGAGCAAAATGTGAAAAACGCTGCTGGAAGAAATGCATTGGGGGCAGAAGCGAGTTGTGCACTCATGGCCTGTATACAACAAAAGGCTTCTAACAGAGGTTTCTGACGCACAGCGAGAGAGAGAACGAATGCGCCGGGCGATACAGTGAGAGGAGCTGGTAGTGGCCCAGTGCTGATTGCGATGGAGAAATTCTTTAGAAAACTGCGTTGGGGAATTTCCAGATTGGTACAAACAGACCAGCGATGCAGTTGATCTTGTGAAATGTCCGTGGTACGCTCGTGATGTATGTGTGTAAATTTTAGGCGCCAGGAGTGGGCAAAAAATGTCCGATTGGCTGAAATAAACTAGGAAGGAGTAAAAGTGGCGATATTTCGACACAGTTTAAAGGTAGGCTCTTTGCGATTTGCAGGAGTAGTTTCCACAAAATGAAAGAAACGCTCCCATAGGTTTGAAAAAGGCGTGACGTGAAGCACAGTTGGGGGACAGTTTGCTACGAAAGACACAATACCGAAAACTTCAGGGACTCTCTTCCGAACAAGTTTCAGGTGTAGAGCAGGTGCATCACACTCTGTTCGATTACAAAAAAGGAATGTTATGTTAACACTGCGGTCACTTTGGCTTACATTCAGCTACGAATTAGCTGAAGAGTCGTTGAGCTCTGATAGAGGAGAAACGAAACAGCCACATACTTAATTGTTCTTATGACAACTGAGAGGGCACGGAAGTATACACGTTACCCCATCTATGCACGTGTATATCGCCATATTTTCCAGACTAAGGATGAATGCATGTTTTCTCACCTAATGAGAAACATATGACAATTTCAGCTGATAAAACCAGTAAAGATTTGGATAGCTTTTTATAAGATTTACAGAGGGCGAGAACAGCCATGGAGCTGACTGCACATCTCAGCTAAAGGTAAATGCCACTGGCAGAAGCGCAGAACTGTTGGGTCACCAGCATGCGTTCATTGTGAAAAAGAGCAACCTTGAGTAATCTTTTGCTCATATTGTCACAAAAACTAACCATCCTCTGTAGACTTGATAGTCATCTTAAATAATACCGAACTTAGAACGGAATCGGTTGATTTGTTGTAATTTTGGCCAACTTCGCTGTCTAGAAGTTAGAAAAATCTTGAAGAGAACCTTCTATAAAAATTTGATATTGTTTTGTTCAGTGTTATTTCTGCTAAACAGGACGCAATGCATAATCTTGAAAACTGTCCTGAAATTTTCATGTCAAAGTCTATGTAAACCCGTGTGCTTCTTAACAACAAACTAGGAATAAAACCAATCTCTACAGCTAAACACGTTTGTGCTCTGTCATAGAACATGGGCCCACTCCTAAACCCAAAACGTTATTATAGCGATGCTAATGCACTCACTGGTTGTTTTTACTGATGTCTGATGAACGTGAATAGGAGGGGAGTTTCAGATAAGGGAGACCATGAAACGATGGTTCAAATGGTTCAATTGGCTCTGAGCACAATGGGACTTAACTTCTGAGGTCATCATTCCCCAAAAACTTAGAACTACTTAAACCTAACTAACCTAAGGACATCACACACATCCATGCCCGAAGCAGGATTCGAACCTGCGACCGTAGCGGTCACGCGGTTCGAGACTGTAGCGCCTAGAACCGCACGGCCACTCCGGCCGGCTCTGCCAGGATGGCAATTACTCAAATTAGAAAGAGTAACTAAAATTTTACATAAAAAAAAGGTTTTTTTAAAACAAAATATAATATTGAGAAGGTTACTCAATGTATGTTTCATCATAGTGGTCGGATTACTGTAAATGTGTTAGCTACAGAGTAGAAGGTTGTATTTACGAGTAAACAAAACTTTTTGTGTTGTGAGTAAAAGCAGTGTGTGCATGACCTTTCTGGGGCACGTGAAGTCGTTCACGGCTTTGTTGAATTGAGTACCCACAAACTGTGAACGGCGTTGCTAATGATGTGTAAAGGCATAAGAGATTTACTATGATATTTTGGAGACGTGTCATGTCTTATAACTCCATGTTGACTAGAGCTCATGCTCGAGCAAATCGTGAAAGGCAGAGGTTAGTTAGACGGTCTGAGATGGCGGACGGACGTAGATCATCTCATGTAGGGCAAACTGAAAATCTTGATAGGATAGAAATTGTCGTAATACAAAATGTATCGAATGCAAGGCACGAAACCGAACGAAGTGACAATGCAGAGGGAATGGTAGCAGTTTCGCAATCGGTATGCACGTTGAGACCGTACAAAACCGAAAAGATGACGGATCACGTAGTTCAGAATCAGAGGATTTGCAACTTGGTTACGTTGAACTAAATGTTGTAATTCTGAATGAAACGGGACAGTTCCTACGAAAAGGATGGGTGTAAGTGCGTCAGCACTATGCACAGATTTCGGTGAGACGTCACATGAAAGACGCGAACGGCAAAATTTACACAATACGGTGACAGTTGACTACGGCGAACAGGCTCGGGTCTGAGCACTACGGGACTTAACATCTGAGGTCATTAGTCCCCTAGAACTTAGAACTACTTAAACCTACCTAACCGAAGGACATCACACACATCCATGCCCGAGGCAGGATTCGAACCTGCGACCGTAGTGGTCGCGCAGTTCCAGATTAAAGCGCCTAGAACCACTCGGCCACACCGGCTGGCGATGGCAAGAGTCTGATGATGTGTTCGCAATGTTGAAGCAATTCACTATTGTTTTCAGGGAAACAAGAGAAACGATGACAGCAGGGTTAGCAGACTTAAAAATAGAAAGAAATGCAGGGTTGGCGTCTTTAAAAGTAGAAATGGCGAATTTAAAAACCGAAGCGGCGAATTTAAAAACTGAAACGGCGAATTTATTAATCGAAACGAATGCTGGGTTAGCGGCTACAAATCCTGCTGTAAATGGTCGCAAATTTGAAATCAATGATGGATTCGGTAAAGTTCACGAAGATCGGCAAAAGATGCGAACGGAAGTTAATGAGCAGTTTATTGAAATCCGGAAACAGGAGAAAGACTCGCGCGAACTAATTCGATCGCTTATGCCGATAAGAAAAAGACGCGTTCTGACATTGACCAGGTGCAGGATGCGGTGTCTAACATTAACTAAAGAGTTGATAATTTAGCATATAAGGCGTCTGGTAAGGCGCAACAAATCGTGGAAAAACTCAATCTCAGGAAACGTGTCACGCGAGTCGCGTTAAAAAGATTCGATACAAGCATTGTAAACACCGTCTCGAAAAATAAGCAGCACTATGAACAGCTTCGTACAGAATTGAAGCAGCGTACTGAGAACCGTACAGAGGCGACGGAGTCGGTAGTATCATCTGTAGTAGTGGTGGGAAGAAAACCAGAGGTAACCAAGTCCGTTATGCAATCACTCGTGTCAGCTATGGAAACACAAAAAAGTAATGAGATTCCACTTGTATGTTCACAAGATGATGCATCAGTATTCTCCGATCCTAAACAGAAACAAATTTTAGAAGTACAGTTGAGACAGGTGAGCTAAGCAGGTAATACGCGTTCACTGCAGGTACAGGTGCGAGAAGCGGTAACTACTCCCATACCAACAGAGCGGCAGCCAACCCTCCGAACGTACGAGAATGACGTGATAATAGAGCATTTTACTGCGCCACAAGTACCAAATTCTCAATTTACGAGTTGCAGTACAACAGACCATATACCGCAGGTCAATATGAAGCAAGTACAAAGACAAAACACTGATCAAGTAACGGGAAATTTAAACGTATTTTCCAATCTGATAACGAGGAACGGTTCGGTTTAGACAATTGCACACCACCACGGCGATGCGAGGCTAGATGGGACTCAAATATGGCATCTCAGGATCCAAATGTGGTAGTACGAATAACGGAAAATGGTGCGAAAACACAAACGCTATATAGTGCAGTACAAAAATTTGACAATGATCATTTTTTCACAGTTAGAAAATTCCAACATTACAAGGAAAACTGAAACGGCTTACACCCCCGCAGGTTTATACATCAATTCCAGATTGGTTTACCAGAACATTGGCTACTTAGACATTAACTTGATTTCATTTGTGGTCATAGGGAAGGCGCAATAGCGAAAACGATGCAAAGAGTCGCTGCAAACTGTCAGTCTTATGAACAATTGAGGTCTGCATCCTTGGAACAATACTGGTCGGCAGAAACGCAAAATAGGATAAAATATGAATTGTTACACAAGGCGTCATTTGAAAATTCGGGAGAAAAGAAGGCAGTTAGATTTTTTGAAGAAATGACGTAAAAGAATCAGTGTTTGGACAATCCATACAGTTATCGAGAACTGATACGTATGTGCACAATGAAGTTATACTTGCGTTATCAGCAATCGTGGGTTGGCAGAGCTGGAGTTAATATACAGGCATTGAAACGGATGTTAAGAGAACCTGAATTCATCTTCAGTGAAGATGACTTAATGGAACAACGTGCAGTCAGAGAAACGAATGGTAGGGGGAGTAATAACAACTGATTGGCCTTTAATAATGCTTACAATGGCAATAGTAATGTTGAGAAAGGTAATCGTTTTGGGGAGGATAGTAATCGGCCGTGGGATGTGATAGCTATGGTTCTGGCAACTCACAGAGGTCAAACAATAATTTGGGTTTTGGTAAGCCGCAGAATTACAATGGCTTTTGTTCCAGAAATTACGGTCGTAACTACATCGCGTTATGATCACCCTGCAAACGAAGCAGGGAGGTTTAGAGGTTTTTCACCACAAAACCCAAATTATTCGGGTGGAACTAGAATGCCTAGAGCACAGAAAGGTTGGGAGAATCAGACTACAGCAGGACAAAACACGCGAGATGAACCGGTGCAGGAAGTCGAGTTCAGGCCGCCAGATTCTGGTAAAAAACAGAATTGACGAGATGAACGGTACGAAGACCACTCACAAGAGGTTCAATCGCCAAATGAAGTTGATGTTATAATTAAATATGTAGATAGAAGACTTAGCTTTGATCAAGAAGATCCTCAAATTGGTTTAGGGGATGATCATATACAAATACCAGCACGCTGGGAGACAAATGACTGGGAATCGTCCGATGATAAGGAACAAGAATTGTCAGCAGCTAAATTATGCAGATGTGGAGATGATGACCAGATTGTGGAGGATGAAGTTCATTTATACGAAATCGAGAGAAAAATGGTATGCCAAGTGGATAATGCATCATTGGCAACACCAGTATTGGTACAGAAGTCGATATATATAGGAGAGGGATTTATCCAGAAAATAATTAAATTCACACCAGTACCCAGAGTACAACATCAACATCTAGTACAGCACTGAGCAATTTGAAGGCTGCGGCGTTAAATAGAAAGAACCAGGTGGACAAGACGGCAACTCCACGAGTATTTGCACTAGGACAAAAAGTACTTGTGAAAACCCACCATCTCTCTAGCAAGAAAAAACATCTAAGCCATAAATTCTCTTCGGTATATGCAGGCTCTATGTAAGTAAGTAAAGTGGTTCATGACAATGCAGTCGAATTGATTAACCCAAAAACAAGAAAATCATTGGGCTTGCACCATGTGAGTCACGTGAAAATGTATAAAGGGTAAAACAGTAAATATTAATTCCACAAGAAAAACTAGATGCATCAAATACCATGATTCCAATAAGAGCAAAATCTAGAAGTCAAAAAGTAGGGAAGCTAAGAAAATGCATACAAATAAAATTTTTTTATTTGCAATTACCTCTTTAAAATAAATCGGTTAACTTTCTTAGTAAGATTAGAACGCAAGGAGAAAGATAGAGAATAGCATGTGGATAGTTTGACGAAATAGTACTAGATTCTCTCTTAAAATGTAGTGTGAAGTAGAAAGAAGTAGATTTTATTTTATTTATTTATTTTTTATTTATTTATTTATTTATTTTTATTTTTTTGTACGAAAGGAAGCCAAGAAATTAGGGGTGTAAATTTAAGAAGGAAATATTCATTTGTCTTTTTTCCCTCGCGGACGGTGAACATTTTGTTGAGAAGATGGTTATGGGGAAAATGAGAAGCATTAATGACTTATGGAAGTTACCACAAGTTGATATTAAATGGGGATGTGAGGGAAATAGAAATAAATGTTTTTTAGGAGATAAGAATTAAGAAAGATTTGAATTATTAAGGAAAGAAAGAAGCATTTTATTTCTTGGAAGGATGTAGACAGAGGGATATAAGTTTAACACAGATGATTTCGGTAAGTAATATGAATTAAGTAAGATAGGGGGAGAAAGTAATATAAAAGTTTATTGTTTAGAAGAAGGAGATGGTGATAATTACAACTAATAAAAGTACAAGCTCTAGAAAAATGGAATTGGACAGCGGAGAAAGTTTTAAAAAGGAAACAGGAAATAGAGATATACTGTATTTTGAAGTTCTGTTAGAACTTATGCCAAAAAGAAGAGATTGCAGAGAAAAAGACCTGGAGTCGGAGTCTTTGCCTTTCGCGGGCAAGTACTCTAGGAGCCGGAGAGCTTCTGTAAAGTTTGGAAGGTAGGAGGCGAGGTAATGGGAGAAGTAGAGCTGTGAGGACGGGGTGTGAGTCGTGCTTGGGTAGTTCAGATGGTAGAGCACTTGTCCGCGAAAGGCAAAGGTCCCGAGTTGGAGTCTCAGCGCGGCACGCAGTTTTAATTTGCCAGGAAGTTTCAAATGTGATAAAGTTGACAGAAAGATGTGTTTCATTTTCTTCTTAGAAACAACAGGGCACTGAAATGAGCGCAGAGAACATAGTAGTTTGTTCCAGAAGGTGGGTAGTAGTGGTGGAGAAGAAGTCGGCGGATGTTTTTGTTTGATGCTTGGGCACAACTACTATACTAAATAAGTGAGACCTTGTGTGTAGATTATGGTGAGATGAGTGGTACCTAACTGTGTTGCGATTACTGGGGCGCATGCGCACTGAGGAGTCAATGCCGTACATACAACGTATGGCAGTCCCGTAACTTACGTGGCTGGAGCGATCCTTAGTGGGCACACGAAGTTCTGACAACGTCAAAGAGACGGATGTTGCAGATGATTGCACTCTGTCGCTCGTGGTTAGTTGCAGCCTTGGACACTTTTCATTGCTTATGCCGTTTTGGGTTGTATCGTAATAGCAAACGTGCCGTAGAACGACAGATTGCACGTTTACGTTTGACATTCTGTGGAAATATGTTCCGAAACTTCTGGAGGTCACAAAGGCCAGCGAAAGTCATCTTGCATGTGGCAATAATATTTTACGACCATCTGAGGTGTTCATCCAAAGATACATTCAAGTTCTTCGCTGTTTTCTGATTTAAAAAATGTGAAAATAGTTGTAATTCGCAGATATGCCAGCTGTTACGCATCGAAGGCTGAACGCTTGAAAAAACTGAACAGAAGACCACATATTAGTCAGGAACACAGGCTTCAGACAAGTAAAAAGAAGGCAGTAAGGAAGTCTAATTCTGAGAGTATATCTGGTATTTGTACCATCTTATTAATGCGTAAAAATATGGCTGTTGTTAAATTCCTAATGACTGCCAAAAATTTATCGTTTACATGGAAGTATTATCTCAGCAATTTCAGAGTGCTGTTAAATTCTCATTCTCCTAACTATGACCGTTTGGACACAGCTTATTCATTTCTGCCAAAAACTGTAATTATAAAACTTCTCACTTTGTGTACTTCAATAACAATTGTTCTCTACATAACGCTTCGATATTGCGCCGTTGATAACTTTTATAAGTATTTCAAACTTATAAGATCACAATTCCAATAAATTTGCCATCCATTAGGAATACAACATAATGATTCTGCGTCCAGACGACTGCTCTGCAATTCACAGTTAAGTGCCTCGCAGAGGGTTCATCGAATCACCTTCAAGCTATGTCTCTACCGTCTCACTCTCGGGGAAAACGGGTATTTAAATCTTCCTGAGCGAGCTCTGATTTCTCTTATTTTATCATAATGATCATTTCTCCCCATGTAGATCGGCTCCAACAGAATATTTTCTCAATCGGAAGAAAAAGGTTGATGAGTGAAATTTCACGAGAAGATCCGGCCTCGAGGAGAAACGATTTTTTTTTGTAATGATTTCCATCTCAGTTCACGTATCATTCCCGAAGCATTTTCCTCTGTTTCGCGATAATACGGAACGAGATGCACTTCTTTGGACTTTTTCGATGTCCTCCGCCAGATCTATCTATTTTATCATGCTGATCGTGCCTATTTACATTTTCCGACGTCAACAAAATGTTTTCGCATTCGGAGGAGAAAATTGCTGACTGAAATTTAGTGAGAAAATCCCGCCGTAACGAAAAACTCGTTTGCCTTGATCCTGTATCATGTCCTGAAACTCTCTCGCCTATTTCTCGATAGTACAAAATGCGCTGCTGTTCTTTGAAAATTCTCGGTATACTCCGTCAATCCTATCTGGTAAAGACCCCACACCGCGCAGCAGTACTCCAAAACGGGACGGACAAGTGTAATGTAGACAGTCTCGTCAGAAGATCTGTTGCGTCTTCTAAATGTTCTGCCAATCGTAGTCTTTGGTTCGCCTTCCCCACGACATTTTCTACGTGTTCTTTCGAATTTAAGTTATTCCTAATTGTAATTCCTAGGAATTCAGTTAAATTTACGGCCTTTAGATTCGACTGATTTATCGTGTACCTGAAGTTTAACGAATTAATTTTAGCATTCATGTGGATGACCTCACAGTTTCATTATTTATTGTCAGTTTCCAATTTTCGCACTATACATATATCTTTTCTGAATTGTTTTGAACTTCAGATTACTTTACCAGACGATAAACGACAGCATAGACTTTAAACAAAGTAAGACGGCTCCTTAGATTGTCTCCTAAATCGTTTGTATAGAAAATTAACAGCAGTTATACACTACCCTCGGGAATATCAGAAATCACTGTGTTTTACTCGAGATTTCCCGTCAGTTGTTATGAATTGTGACATCTCTGCCAGGAAGTCACGAATCCAGTCGCATAACTGAGACGATGTTCCATAAGCATGCAATTTGGTTACAAGCTGCTTGTGATGTGCAGTGTCAAAGGCCTTCTTGAAATCCATTGTCAATAGCACTCAACACTTCGCGTGAGTAAAAAGCTAGTTGTGTTTCACAAGAAACGGCGTCTTCTAAATCCATGTTGACTGTGTGTCAGTAGACTGTTCTCTTCGAGGTAATTCTTCTTGTTAGAACACAATCGTGCTGCATATTGACATTAATGATATGGGATAGTAATTTGGTGGATTATTCTTATTGAATATTGGTGTGATCTGTGCAACTTTCCGTTTTTCGAGTGCCAGTTTTTCGTCGAGCGAGCGGTTGTATATGATCGTTAAGTATGGGGCTATTGCATCGGGACACTTTGAAAGGAACCTAGTTGGTATACAGACTGGACCGCAAGACGTGCTGTTACTAAGTGATTTGAGTTGGTTCACAACTCCGAGGTTCTAAGGTACTCATGTTGGCAGCTGTTCTTGATTCTAATTCTGCATAGGTACTTCGTCTTCTGTGCTGAAGGAGTTTCGGAAGGCTGTGTTCAGTAACTTTGTTTTAGCAGCCGTGACATCGATAGTATTTCCATTGCTATCGCACAGAGAAGGCACTGATTGTGTCTTGCCGCTAGTATACTTTGCATACAACCAGAATCTCTTCAGATTTTCTGCGAAGTTTCGAGACAAAGATTCGTTGTGGAAACTGTTATAAGCATCACGCACTGAAGTAGTCGCCAAATTTCGAGTTCTTGTAAAAGAACTCCAATCTTGGCAATTTTGCATTCGTTTAAATTTGGTATGTTTTTTTCATCGCTTCTGCGACAGTGTTCTGACCCATTTTGTGTACCAGGTGGGATCGGCACAATTGTTTGTTAATATATTTGGTATAAATCTCTCATTCGTTTATTTTTGGAGGATTTGGGAGTTGCAGTATTCAGTCTCGCTGCGATAACCCTGTCTCACTAATCCCTGTATCCGTTTTGAAGCTCGTTATTAGCCCAGGATTATTTGTTGCTAAGAGGTCAAGTGTGTGTTCACAACCGTTTACTGTTCGAATGGGCTCATGAACTAACTGCTCGAAATAATCTTCAGAGAACCTATAAAAGCTGAAACCGCTCAGCAGAGGTAAAAACTGTCTGTATATTCTGTGACTCCGGCCAACGGCATTGCCGCAGTGGTAAAACCGGTTCCCGTCAGATCACCGAGCGCTATCGGTCTTGAATGGGTCACTATCCGGGTTTGCCGAGTGCTGTTGGGAAGCAGTGTGCTCTGAGCCCTTCTGAGGCCGATCGAAAAGCTACTTGAGTGAGAAGTAGCGACATCGCTCACGAAAAATGACAACAGCCGGGAAAGCAGTCTGCTGACCATGTGTTGTTGTTGTGGTCTTCAGTCCTGAGACTGGTTTGATGCAGCTCTCCATGCTACTCTATCCTGTGCAAGCTTCTTCATCTCCCAGTACCTACTGCAACCTACATCCTTCTGAATCTGCTTGGTGTATTCATCTCTTGGTCTCCCTCTTCGATTTTTACCGTCTACGCTGCCCTCCAATACTAAATTGGTGATCCCTTGATGCCTCAGAACATATCCTACCAACCGATCCTTTCTTCTGGTCAAGTTGTGCCACAAACTTCTCCCCAACCCTATTCAATACTTCCTCATTAGTTATGTGATCTACCCATCTAATCTTCAGCATTCTTCTGTAGCACAACATTTCAAAAGCTTCTATTCTCTTCTTGTCCAAACTATTTATCGTCCATGTTTCACTTCCGTACGTGGCTACACTCCATACAAATACTTTCAGAACCGACTTCCTGACACTTAAATCTATACTCGATGTTAACAAATTTCTCTTCTTCAGAAACGCTTTCCTTGCCATTGCCAGTCTACGTTTTATATCCTCTCTACTTCGACCATTATCAGTTATTTTGCTCCCCAAATAGCAAACTCCTTTACTACTCTAAGTGTCTCATTTCCTAATCTAATTCCCTCAGCATCACCTGACTTAATTCGACTACATTCCATTATCCTTGTTTTGCTTTTGTTGATGTTCAACTTATATCCTCCTTTCAAGACATTGTCCATTCCATTGAACTGCTCTTGCAAGTCCTTTGCTGTCTCTGACAGAATTACAATGTCATCGGCGAACCTCAAAGTTTTTATTACTTCTCCATGGATTTTAATACCTACTCCGAATTTTTCTTTTGTTTCCTTTACTGCTTGGTCAATATACAGATTGAATAACATCGGGGAGAGGCTACAACCCTGTCTTACTCCCTTCCCAACCACTGCTTCATTTTCATACACCTCGACTCTTATAACTGCCATCTGGTTTCTGTACAAATTGTAAATAGCCTTTCGTTCCCTGTATTTTACCCCTGCCACCTTCAGAATTTGAAAGAGAGTATTCCAGTCAACATTGTCAAAAGTTTTCTCTAAGTCTACAAATGCTAGAAACGTAGGTTTGCCTTTCCTTAATCTTTCTTCTAAGATGTGCCATGTGCCCCTTTGTATTCACATCCGGTGACGCCTGAGGGCTGAGGATGACACGGTGTGCTGGCGGTGCCGTTGAGCCTTAGACTCTTCGGACCGTGCTTGTTTGGTTTTTTATTTATTGTGACTCCGTCTTCTTCCTTGCAGACCACACTATATACCTGCTCCTCTTAACAAACGTTGTATCGATATGAGCTGTAGCTGCGATATTGTTAAATTGTAGCGCTTATAGGCGCAGATTAATTAGTGTCCTGACATGCTTTCGGTTTCTGGGAGAGGGATGTAAGGACTGGGAAATGCGTGAAATTACACAAACGTTCTGTTTGTGTGAAATGAATGTGTAGGAGGAGGAGGTTTGTGTTGGGTTGTTTGGGGTAGGAGACCAGACAGAGAGGTCATCGGTCTCTGATGTGTAGGAATTACGAGAGTAAGAAGCAAGTTAACGAATATGGTACAATACTTATCACTATCGACATGAAAACGAGACAGTACCTCAAATTTCAATGGACTCATAGTCACTAGGATGGGTTGATGAACTAAGTTAGTAAAGCGGGCAGATGCTACGCAAAATCGAAGAGTGAGTGACTACGTCGTTAGAACATAGTAAGAAATAATAGACTTCGGTATTGCCAAAAGAAAATGAAAGGTACACGAAACTCTTTTCTTGTTATGTTTTATAGTACGAGACTCCCACTTAAACAGACATTCGCTCATTGAGTTTCTACATCTACATCTACATGGATACTCTGCAAATCACATTTAAGTGCCTGCCAGTGGGTTCATCGAACCACCTTCACAATTCTCTGTTATTCCAATCTCGTATAGTGGGGCCGAAAGAATGAACACCTATATCTTTCCGTAAGAGCTCTGATTTCACTTATTTTATAATGGTGACCGTCCCTCCCTATGTAGGCCGGCGTCAACAAAATGTTTCCGCATTCGGAGGAGAAAGTTGATCATTGCAATTTGGTCAGAAGATTCCATCACAAGGAAAAACACGTTTCTTTTAACGATTTCCAGCTCAAATCCTGTATCATTTCTGTGACACTCTTTCACATATTTCGCGATAATACAAAAAGTCCTGCCTTTCTTTGAACTTTTTCGATGTACTCCGTCAGCCCTATCTGGTAAGTATCCCACACTGCGCAGCAGCATTCTAAAAGAGGACGGACAAGCTTAGTGTAGGCAGTCTCCTTAGTAGGTCTGTTACATTTTCTAAGTGTCCTGCCAATAAAACGCAGTCTCTTATTAGCCTTTAGCCTTCCCCACAACTTTTTCTACGTGTTCCTTCCAATCTAAGTCGTTCGTAATTGTAATACTTAGGTATTTAGTTGAATTTACGGCTTTTAGATTAGACCGAAGTTCAACGACTTCCTTTTAGTACTCGTGTGGATGACCTCACACTTTTCGTTGTTCAGAGTCAACTGCCACTTTTCGCATCATTCAGATATTTTTTTCTAAATCGTTTTGCAGTTTGTTTTGATCTTCTGATGACTTTATTAGCCGATAAATGACAGCGTCATCTGCGAACAACCGAAGACGGCTGCTCAGATTGTCTCCTAAACCGTTTATATAGTAAGGGACAGCAAATGGTCTATAACACTACCTGGGGTAACGCCAGAATTCACTTCTGTTTTACTCGATGTCTCTCTGTCAGTTACTACGAACTGTGACCCCTCTGACAGGAAATCACAAATACAGTCACATAACTGAGACGATATTCCATAAGCACGCAATTTCACTACGAGCCGCTTGTGTGGTACAGTGTCAAAAGCCTTCCGGAAACCCAGAAATACGGAATCGATCTGAAATCCGTTGTCAATAGCACTCAGCACTTCATGTTTCTTCAGGAACTGTATATTTTATGCAGCGTAATGCATATATAAAAAATGTTTACAGGGTTAACCCATAAGCGGCCACTGTCCTCCGACTGGGGACAGTCGTTTTTTCCGTTATTATGCTACTTCAAACTGACAATGGGCTTTTGTTGTGGTAACGTGAGTGTTCCTTCAGGAATGGTTACTGTTGCTAACTCTCTGCGCAGTTATTCAGTTCAATACTGTCAAGAAGAGAAAAGAGTTTTTATAGACCCTGATGGATATTCCTATTTTTATTAGTGTGGCTGCTTCTAACATAAGGCCAGTGTCATTTTCTGGCTGCATCGTAAGGTAATATTGTAATAGTGTTTGGTTCTAGTGAAGACCAAAATACTTTACTGCATTTTACACTGCAGTGCATGAAAACTTGCAGTATTTTCAGATTCCATTACCAGGGCTCGGTAGATGTTTAAAACAGTTGAAGACATGGTATGTCTGCCTGCGGTAAAAGAGCAGACAGATGGGAAAAATGTTTAAATGACTTGTTAGAAAACAACCATGTAATCGATATTGCAGGTACGATTGAAATTTTACACGAAAGGGACAACGAAGACATTCCTCCTATTGAACTAAAAGCACATTTGAAGAGGAAGTTAAATGCTGTAATCATTTCTGAAATTTTAATTTCCTCTTTTACTGAAGAAAACCTCTTGCCTGAGGTTCATGTTATCACTCTTGTACACGTTTTTGAAGAACTCTTTTCAGAAGAAGTTTTTTAAGAATGGTTATAGAGGAAACTTAAAGATACGCTAGGGAGTGTAAAGATACACTACTGGCCATTAAAGTTGCTACACCACGAAGATGACGTGCTACAGACTCGAAATTTAACCGACAGGAAGAAGATGCTGTGATATGCAAATGATTAACTTTTCAGAGCATTCACACAAGGTTGGCGCCGGTGGCGACACCTACAACGTGATGACATGAGGAATGTTTCCAACCGATTTCTCATACACAAACAGCAGTTGACCGGCGTTGCCTGGTGAAACGTTGTTGTGATGCCTCGTGTAAGGAGGAGAAATGCCTACCATCACGTTTCCGACTTTGATAAAGGTAGCCTATCGCGATTGCTGTTTATCGTAACGCGACATTGCTGCTCGCGTTGGTCGAAAGCCAATGACTGTTAGCAGAATATGGAATCGGTGGGTTCAGGAGGGTAATACGGAACGCCGTGCTGGATCCCAACGGCCTCGTATCACTAGCAGTCGAGATGATAGGTATCTTATCCGCTTGGCTGTAACGGATCGTGCAGCCACGTCTCGGTCCCTGAGTCAACAGATGGGGACGTTTGCAAGACAACAACCATCTGCAAGAACAGTTCGACGACTTTTGCAGCAGCATGGACTATCAGCTCGGAGACCATGGCTGCGGTTACCCTTGAAGCTGCACCACAGACAGGAGCGCCTGCGATGGTGTACTCAACGACGAACCTGGGTGCACGAATGGTAAAACGTGGTTTTTTCGGATGAATCCAGGTTCTGTTTACAGCATCATGATGGTCGCATCCGTGTTTGGCGACATCGCGGTGAACGCACACTGGAAGCGTGTATTAGTCATCGCTATATTGGCGTATCACCTAGCGTGATGGTATGGGGTGCCATTGGTTACACGAATCGGTCACCTCTTGTTCGCATTGACGTTACATTTCTGATGTGTTACGACCCGTGTCTCTACTCTTCATTCGATCCCTTCGAAACCCTACATTTCAGCAGGATAATGCACGACCGCATGTTGCAGGTCCTGTACGGGCCTTTCTGGATACAGAAAATATTCGACTGCTGCCCTGGCCAGCACATTCTCCAGATCTCTCACCAACTGGTGTGGTCAATGGTGTCCGAACAACTGGCACGTCACAATATGCCAATCACTACTCTTGATGAACTGTGGTATTGTGTTGAAGCTGCATGGACACCTGTACCTGTACACGCCATCCAAGCTCTGTTTGACTCAATGCCCAGGCGTATCAAGGCCGTTATTACGGCCAGAGGTGGTTGTTCTGGGTACTGATTTCTCAGGATCTATGCACCCAAATTGCGTGAAAATGTAATAACATGTCAGTTCTAGTATAATATATTTGTCCAGTGAACACCCGTTTATTTCTTCTTGGTTTAGCAATTTTAATGGCCAGTAGTGTAAAATACACTGATGAAATTCGTTTGTATATTGGGTTCTTGATCTTTACTGGCTGTCATAAATTGTACAACAAAAGGGTTATTGATCTGAGGATGATCATCTTGGTGTTCAGATAGCTTGATCTGAAATATGTGTGACATTTCCGTGATAATAAAAAAGGCCAATGAATAGAAAAGTGACGAATCTTTCAAAAACAAACCATTAGCAGAGGCTCTGGTACAAAATCAAAGATGGGGAGACCCTCAGGAAAATCAAGCAACTGAGGACATGATTGTGGGATACTATGGACGTCGACGTATAAAGCAGTTTGTGAGACTCAAGTCGCTACGCTATGAATATAACTATGGGCTTTATGTGGTTCTGATGGCTACTGTCACAACTTCATACTACATTATGGGCAGGGCCAGAAGGAGGACGATGAGGATCTACCAATTGCTTTCAACGTAAGTTCGAAAATGACCATTATTGATGAGGCCAACGGTTACGAGGAATTTTTATAATTACGTTCTTGTCATGACCTACTCTTTCGAAGGAAGGCACTAGGAATCCGGTCAAATGGAATCATATGAGAAAAAAGAGCGCAGTTGGTGCACCTATAGTGTAATTAATAATAATATAATTAAAAAAGAAGGGAGGAGTATTTTGAGTTATGATTTGATAGAAGGAAAGAAATCTTTGTCACAAATTCGAATAATAAGAAGTGTGCTGCAGTAGCAACTAATTTTTCACCGTGCTCCCTACCGTCAAAACGCAACGCTGAAATGCATACCGGAAAGATACGCTCAGTTTTCCACAACAGCTCGTGTTGAACACTTACAAGAATTTCGTGTGAGGCGATGATCTTCACGACTGGATAATAGGGAAACATACAATTGCAGTGCGTGGTAAAGTGCGTGATAGATATGACTGATGCAAATGCGTACTTGGCTTTCAGGAAATCGTTCCTAAGGAAAACCGTACAAACGTACCGTCGTATGACCATCGTACAGCATCCCGTGTGGATGACATAGTAATAAGCATCCCTCACGTACAGAAACGTGTGAAAGAGCTGAAAACAAATAAGTTATCAGGTCCGGATGAAATTCCTATTCGATTTTACAAAAAGTACTGTACGTCGTTGGCTCCTTACTTAATTTGCATTTATCGTGAATCTCTCGGCCAGCACAAAGTGCCAAGTTACTGGAAAGAAGCGTAAGTGGCTTCTCTGTATAAGAAGGGTAAAAAAAAAAGGTCCCGCAAAATTATAGCCAATATACCCTACATCGGTTTGCTGCAGAATTCTAGAGCATATCCTGTGTTCGACACAATAAACTTCCTAGAAACCGAAAAGCTCATGTCCACGAATGAGCACAGCTTTAGAAAGACTCCCTCTTGCGAAACCCGGCTTGCTGTTATCTCACATAATATACTAAGGATGAAGGGCAACAGACAGATTCCATCTCTCTAGATTTCCGAAAACCATTTGACACGGTGTCACATTGGAGACATTGGAGACCGCAAATAGGACGCTAGTGCGACCTATTCTTGAATACTGCTCGAGTGTTTGGGATTTAAAGAAGACATCGAAGCAATTCAGAGGCGATCTGCTAAAATTGTCACCGGTAGATTCAATCAGCATGCAAGTGTTACGGCTATGCTTCGAGAGCTCTAGTGGGAATCCCCGGAGGAAAGAAGAAATTCATTTCGAAGAACACTGTTGAAATTTTTTAGAGAACCGACATTTCAAGCTAATTGCAGAACTATCCTACTGCTGCCCACATAAATTTCGCTTAGGGACCACGAAGCTAAGATACGAGAAATTAGCACTCATGCATAGGCATACAGATACTCGTTTTTCCCTCGCTCTGTCTTCGAGTGGAATAGGAAAGGAAAGGACTAGTTAAGACACAGAGTACCCTCCGCCACTCACTGTACTGTGGCTTGCGGAGTACGTATCTAGATGTAGATGCAGAGGAGATGCAATGAAAAAACTCTTTCAGT
Source organism: Schistocerca piceifrons (assembly GCF_021461385.2). Classification (NCBI taxonomy): domain Eukaryota; kingdom Metazoa; phylum Arthropoda; class Insecta; order Orthoptera; family Acrididae; genus Schistocerca; species Schistocerca piceifrons. The sequence continues at coordinate 520,631,854 of NC_060139.1, read as the reverse complement.
GGAAGAATTCAGAAGACAGATTAACACAACATACCCGAAAAAAGGTCATGAAATGAAGTCAACTAAGTGAAGAACATAATTCGCCTAATCTCTCACTATAAATATTAATGTACCAGGCATGCGATACAACCAGAGCCTGCACGTCATCCAGAAGCGTGAAGTTTTAGACTTGTAAAGGAAATCCTAGAACATACTTTGGGAAGCGCAAAGTTACGCTTTGTGTGGGATGCTTTCCAAAATATCTTACACTCTAAGAAAAAATATATATATATGATGTGACTAGAAACTGCACGTGACACAGAAGTGTGAAAATCAAAGAAGTTGTGAGCTTGAGAACTGTAGAGGAAAGCGTGGAGCATACTGCGGGAAGCGTAACGTTAAGCTCTGTATGGAATACTTTCCCAAGAACACACACACACACACACACACACACACACACACGCACACACACAAACGAGGCACCAGTAAGGAATTATCCGAATGGCATGGAAATCAGTAGATGTGACGTACACATACAGACAGGCACATAAAGTTTCAGAAAAATTAGATGATTTTATCAGGGGAAAGGCCTCCACAAATTGAGCAAGTCAATAACACGTTGGTTCATTTCTGGCCCTTATACAAACAGTTATTCGGCTTGGTACTGATGGGGTTGTTGGATGTCCTCCTGAGGGATAGGATGCCTTATTCTCTCCAATTGGGGCGTTAGATCGTCAAAATCCATAGCTGACTGGAGGGCCTTGCCCATAATCCCCCAAACGTTCTGAAATCGGGTGAGATCCAGCAAGCGTGCTGACCAAGGTAGAATTTGGCAACCACGAAGACAAGCTACAGAAACAATCGCAGTGCGCGGACGGGCTTTTTAAGATTTCTTTATGTGCTCCGACAGCCAGGAGAGATGGTCTGGTGTGCCCTTTCATTTCGTAGTAGAGCCCCTTTGTATGTCATCCGTTGCATCCTTACAGTTTAGTGTGACGTCTACGATATTCTACGCACCGTTTTGTTGCCCTACATGGCAAGCCATCCTGGTCTTACATTATAGCAAAATGATGCCTACCCGCACAACGCGAGTGTTTCTACTGCTTGTCTTTGTGGATGGTACACCTTACCATGGATAGCAAAGTGGCCGTATTTATCGCAGTTGAGAACGTTTGGCCGATTCTGGACAGGGCCCTCCAACCAGTTCGAGATTTTGACGATCTAACAAGCCAATGAGTCAGGTCTTGACACAACATCTCTAAGGAGAACGTCCAACAGCTCTGTCAGTCCATGCCGCAACGAATAACTGCTTGTACAGGGGCCAAAGGTGGTCCAACGCCTTATTGACTTGTTCAATTTGTGAAGATTTTTCTGTTGAATAAATCATACAATTTTTCTATAACAGTGATCATTCATTTATCTGTAAAGTCACATCATATCTAATGATTTCCGTCCCATTCGGATTACACCTACGAGGTGCAATGGCTTTTTTGCGTTAGAGAGTTTAAGCCTGAACTAAATTTTGGTTTCGGAGGCTATTTCTACGACGTTTGAAGTAGGTAGCACTTTGCTATACTGGAATAGAAGTCACATACTCTCTTCATCATGGTGACATTCATAATCAATCTCTTCAGTTTTCACGATATTTTTTTCCTTCATTTGATAGGAGTAGCACTGACTCCCAACGGTTTAAGACGACTTTCTTCGATTTCATTGTTGATACCAAGTGGTCACTATCCCAATAGTCATCTAAGAATAGCACCAAAGCCTCGTTCAAATGTTAATTTTGAAGACTTACCAAAAATCGGTAGGTATACGTTGCAAAGATCCGATAATTGTAGATGCAATTTCAAACCCTTGTCGATTTTGTCGTTCATAGTGTTTCATTGTGGGCATCAAATAACTATCAAAAACTATTTGTGTCTCTACAGCAGTATCCGAACAACTTCATCATAGGTTTGTAGCTAGGAAGATCCGATATGGTGTATGAAGTCCTTCTAATTTTTAACGTCGATTTGTGTCAGCCGAAACATGTGGGTGTGGGGTTTCAATTCTTGGCTAATATCGATTTGTCTGTTTTCATAACCCGCGGTACATGATACAAGAGCAAGCGGCATTGATTCCAGTGGAGCTGTCAAACAGTGTTAAACATTTAGTTATTTTTCAAGGGTAACTGTAACTAGGAAACCAAAACTATCTCGTTCCATTTTTAGTACTGCCAGTTTGGAGGTACATCGTAGTTCCAAATTGAGAACTTTGATTATTAAATCTTCCGATAACAAAACTACATTCACAAATAAAAGTTAACTTGTTTTATCACAGACTGGGCAATAAGCAGGAAATTAGTAGCATCTGAAGATCCTACCATTCCAGTAGAAATTATAGAAAAAATAATTTTTATCGGTACTACCGTGTAATACCGATCCCCCGCACTCCCCCCCCCCCCCCCCCTCCCGCCACGCCGCGTGAAATATGTACCTTACCGTTTGTGGGGCGGCTTGCGTGACTCAGCGATACAGATTACCGGTACCGTAGGTGCAACCACAACGGAGGGGTATCTGTAGAGAGGCCAGACAAACGTGTGGTTCCTGAAGAGGGGCAGCAGCCTTTTCAGTAGTTGCAGGAGCAACAGTCTGATCTGGCCTTGTAACACTAACCAAAACGGCCTTGCTGTGCTGGTACTGCGAACGGCTCAAACCAAGGGGAAACTACAGCCCTAATTTTTCCCGAGGGCATGAAGCTTTACTGTATGGTTAAATGATGATGGCGTCCTCTTGAGTAAAATATTCTGGAGGTAAAACAGGCCCCCATTCGGATCTCCGAGCGGGGACTACTCAGGAGGACGTCGTTATCAGGAGAAAGAAAACTGGCGTTCTACGGATCGGAGCGTGGAATGTCAGATCCCTTAATCGGGCAGGAAGGCTAGAAAATTTAAAAAGGGAAATGGATAGGTTAAAGTTAAATATAGTGGGAATTAGGGAGGTTCGGTGGCAGGAGGAACAAGACTTCTTGTCAGGTGAATACAGTGTTATAAATACAAAATGAAATAGGGGCAATACAGGAGTAGGTTTAATAATGAATAAAAAATGGGAATGCGGGTAAGCTACTTCAACCAGAATAGTGACCGCATTTTGTGATAAAGATAGATATGAAGCCCACGCCTACCACAGTAGTACAAATTTATATCCCAGCTAGTTCCGCAGATGACGAAGAGATTGATGAAGTGTGTGATGACATAAAAGAAATTATTCAGATACTGAAGGGAGACGAAAATTTAATAGTCATTGGTGACTGGAATTCGATAGTAGGAAAAGGAAGAGATGGAAACGTAGAATGTGAATATGGAATGGGGGTAAGGAATGAGAGATGAAGCCCCCTAGTAATATTTTGCACAGAGCATAACTTAATCATAGCAAATACTTGGTTCAAGAAGCATGAAAGAAGGTTGTATGCATGGAAGAGGCCTGGAGATACTGGAAGTTTTCGGATAGATTATATAATGGTAAGGCAGAGATTTAGGATCTAGGTTTTAAATTGTAAGACATTTCCAGGGGCAGATGTGGACTCTGACCACAATCTATTGGTTATGAACTGAAGATTAAAACTGAAGAAACTGCAAAAAGGTGGGAAGTTAAGGAGATGGGACCTGGATATACTAACAGAACCAGAGGTTGTAGAGAATTTCAGGGAGAGCATAAGGGAGCGATTCACAGAAATGAGGAAAGAAATACAGTAGAAGAAGAATGGGTATCTTTGAGGGATGAAATAGTGAAGGCCGCAAAGGATCAAGTGGGTATAAAGTCATGGGCTACTAGAAATTCTTGGGTAACAGAATATATATTAAATTTAATTGATGGTGGGAGAAAATATAATAATGCAGTAAATGAAGCAGGCAAAAAGGAATACAAACGTCTCAGAAATAAATCGACAGGAAGTGCAAAACGACTAAGCAGGGACGGCTAGAGGACAAATGTAAGGATGTAGAGGCACATCTCACTAGGGGTAAGAGAGATACTGCCTACAGGAGAATTAAAGAGACCTTTGGAGAAAAGAGAACCACTTGTATGAATATCAAGAGCTCAGGTGGAAACACAGAGAAGAAGGGAAAGCAGAAAGGAGGGAGGTGTATATAGAGGGTCTATAAAAGGGCAATGTACTTGAGTACAATATTATGGAAATGGAAGAGGATGTAAATGAAGATGAAATGGGAGATATGATACCGTGTGAAGAGTTTGACGGAACACCGAAAGATCTCAGTCGAAAAAAGGCCCCTGGAGTAGACATTCCATTAGAACTACTGATAGACTTGGGAGAGCCAGCCCCGACAAAACTCTACCATCTTGTGAGCAAGATGTACAAGATAGGCGAAATACCCTCAGACTTCAAGAAGAATATAATAATTCCAATCCCAAAGAAAGCAGGTGTTGACAGATGTGAAAATTACCGAACTATCCGTTTAATAAGTCACGCCTGCAAAATACTAAGACGAATTCTATACAGACGAATGGAAAAACTGGTGGACGCCGACCTCGGGGAAGATCAGTTTGGATTCCGTAGAAATGTTGGAACACCTGAGGCAATACTGATCCTACGACTTATCTTAGAACATAAATTCAGGAAAGGCAAACCTACGTTTCTAACATTTGTAGACTTAGACAAAGCTTGTGGCAATGTTGACTGGAATACTCTCTATTCTGAAGGTGGCAATGTGTAAAATTCAGCTAGCGAAAGGCTATTTACAATTTGTACAGAAACCAGATGGCAGTTATAAGAGTCGAGGGGCATGAAAGGGAAGCAGTGGTTGGGAAGGGAGTGAGACAGGGTTGTAGCCTCTCTCCGATGTTATTCAATCTGTATATTGACCAAGCAGTAAAGGAAACAAAAGAAAGATTCGGAGTAGGTGTTACAATCCATGGAGAAGAAATAAAAGTTTGAGGTTCGCCGATGACATTGTAATTCTGTAAGAGACAGCAAAGGACTTGGAAGAGCAGTTGAACGGATTTGACAGTGTCTTGAAAGGAGGGTATAAGATGAGCATCAACAAAAGCAAAACGAGGATAATGGAATGTAGTCGAATTAAGTCAGGTGATGCTGAGGGAATTAGATTAAGAAATGAGACACTTACAGTAGTAAAGGAGTTCTGCTATTTGGGGAATAAAATAACTGATGATGGTCGAAGTAGAGAGGATATAAAATGTAGACTGGCAATGGCAAGGGAAGCGTTTCTGAAGGAATTTGTTAACATCGAGTATAGATTTAAGTGTCAGGAACTTGTTTCTGAAAGTATTTATATGCCGTGTAGCCATGTATGGAAGTGAAACATGGACGATAAATAGTCTGGACAGGAAGAGAGTGGAAGCTTTCGAGATGAGGTGCAACAGAAACAAAAGAAAAAGTATGAATTAAGATACACGAAGAAGATTTAAAAACTTTGAGGTTCGCCAATGACATTATAATTCTGTCAGAGACAGAAAAAGAACTTTAACAGCACTTGAACGGAATGGACAGTGTCTTGAAAGGAGGATATAATATGAACATCAACAAAAGCAAAACGAGGGTAATGGAATGTAGTGGAATTAAATCGGGTGATGCTGAGGGAATTAGATTATCAAATGAGACACTTAAAGTATTAAATGAGTTTTGCTATTAGCGGTGCTACAGAAGAATGCTAAAGATTAGATGGGTAGATCACATAACTAATGGGGAGGTATTGAACAGAATTGGGGAGAAGAGAAATTTGTGGCACAACTTGACTAGAAGAAGGTATCGGTTGGTAATACATGTTCTGAGGCTCAAGGGATCACCAATTCAGTATTGGAGGACGGCGTGGAGGGTAAAAATAGTAGAGGGAGACCAAGAGATGAATACACTAAGCAGATTCAGAAGGATGTAGGTACTGGGAGATGAAGAAGCTTGAACAGGATAGAGCCGCATGGAGAGCTGCATCAAACCAGTCTCTGGACTGAAGACCACAACAACAACAACGGTGAAATTGATTAACGGTATTTTGGATCATTTTATATAAGCAAAGAAGATGATATATCAGCTTTTGTGATCGTATATTGCTTTTTATTACAATCTTTCAACAATATAACATACGTGAAAGTTAGAAACAGTATCGTATTTTTACAAACACTGAATACTCGGTAGAAATTATGCGAACACAGAATAATGGCTCGCACCGCGTTTATGGGGTATGTGCAATTTCAGAACTAGAATGCTACGCGGGGCCGCCGTCGCTGGCGCAGAAACAAAACCATTACAACACTAATACATGCATACTTTTGCTAAGGCAACTATATATCATCGTGTTCGTAGGAAAGTCTGCATTTTTATGTATAATCATGGGAGGAAACATTATAACGCTAATTTCCTCATACTTGCTTACCTGTTCACACCTGGCAACCTTTCGTAATTGTCTCGTGAAACGGTAGGTAATCTCACTTTGATGTTTTATTTACATCTTTTACTCGTCATTGGTAATAGGTTTTTTTTAAGAAACTGCATATCAGTAGCTATGGAAAAGAATTTTTATTTAAAATTAGCTGTACAGGGATGTTGGGTGGCAACTCTAACACATTTTGTTTATTTATACGTTACTTGGAAAGGTAGGCTTAAGCGCGGAGCTTAGATATTATGTCATTTAGAGCGGTATGTGCACATACTGGGTAGATTATTTTTTGACAATAAAGAATGGAGTGTAATGTTGTTTCTCAGATCCTCCTAACGTGTAATGCTTACTTTAAGCTACAATAACACTAATAAATATTCAGTAGGTTTAATTAGTCGTGTCATAACGTCTCCACTTGAGCTGAAAAATGTACGTTTCCAATAAATAGCGACAATATCTTTTAGGAACATTTATGGAGTCACTCTCACACACCATTCACAATAAACTCGTATGGTCAGCTAGAAAATTATCTTTACATGTAATTTACGGAGACTGTTATGTGGAGGAAACAAAGGTAGGTGAATGTAGGAGCAGTAAACTTTACCGAACAATGTGTCCAGTCACCGAGATGTACATTTAATACTAAGATACAGCGTCAGGGGAAAATGGTAGCTCGCCAAGAGGAAATGTGATTTGTGTTCCATTCTTCTTCTTGATGTCTAATTCAGTCCATACTACAGACAGTTTTGCAATGAAATGAGTTCTACAAGTAGAAAGATAAGTCTGCAGAACAACATGAAGAGGAAGTAATTATTGCTGTCGTTCCAGAATCATTGACATGTACATTGTTACACATTTTAGTTTTAATTTATTTGTTTAATCTGATCAGGAAAATAGGGCAGAATAAGTGACACAATGGAAATATGGAGCTCATGTTGACCTGTCATTAGTGGAAGGATTGCCAAGTGTGTCAGTCTGTGTTTCAATAGTTACAGACCTGGGTCTGTCGACCACGGTGTAACGCCAGAATGTGTTACACTTGAACAACTTAGTTTCTCTCTTTACTGCCTATTAAATTTGGAATGACGTTTAATGCTGTATAAAACACTCTGCACTTTATTAAGACATTTTAACGATATCTGAAATTTCTCTTTGTTGCTTTAGCAAGTTAGATGTAAACTCGGTACATCCAGCACGGATGCTGCTACTGGAAAAAACAGTAAGCCGTACGTGTAAGGCATGTAATTTATACTGTTTCAGAGAGCGAGCTGGAACTCTATTACTGAGAAACGTTGCTGGATGTTGTAAAAACGAGTAACGTGTTCCCGTTGTGGACTCGGAATGTAACACTTGCCTCAGAGTAGTAAAAAGTTCATTACTTGCACTGCCAGAGAAAGTCGACAGCTTCTTCACCGGTGTTCTTGTACAGTTTCTTCTCCCAGACCACACATCTCTGTTGGAAAGCTATTTCCAGCAGGAATTTTAGCCCTTTTTCCTCCACCGCAGTTGAGTCTTGCAGCGAGCGTAAGAAATGTGAAATAAGACTGTTTATTGCATTACACAAGGATGGAAATTCTATAACGAGGTCATGAGGGCGTCTTCAAACCCCTAGGACACTTCAGGAACTCCGACAGGCACTGGTGCAAAAATGGGAGGTATAACCTAGCAGCTGCTCGACCACCTGTGTACGTGCGCATGGTGATCATATCCCATATTGATGGCGGGGTACATGAGCAGGAAACAGTGGCGTTTTGTAGCTCATGTGTTTCGGCACGGTTTTCTCAACTTACCACCAATACTGTGGACTTGCAGATCTGTGTCGTGTGTGTTCCCTGTGTGCCTATGATATTAGCGAGAGCCCGCAGCTCGTGGTCGTGCGGTAGCGTTCTCGCTTCCCGCGCCCGGGTTCCCGGGTTCGATTCCCGTCGGGGTGGGCCGGCCGCGGTGGTCTCGCGGTTCTAGGCGCGCAGTCCGGAACCGTGCGACTGCTACGGTCGCAGGTTCGAATCCTGCCTCGGGCATGGATGTGTGTGATATCCTTAGGTTAGGTTTAAGTAGTTCTAAGTTCTAGGGGACTGATGACCACAGCAGTTGAGTCCCATAGTGCTCAGAGCCATTTGAACCAACCCGTCGGGGTCAGGGATTTTCTCTGCCTCGTGATGGCTGAGTGTTGTGTGATGTTCTTAGGTTAGTTAGGTTTAAGTAGTTCTAAGTTCTAGGGGACTGATGACCATAGATGTTAAGTCCCATAGTGGTCAGGGCCATTTGAACCATTTTTTTACTAGCGAAAGTTTTGTGTAGTGCCACGTTGTGTGGCACCAGATTCGGCAATTATCCTTAATTTATGAGCATGAGTGTAGTTTGATTTTTCAGATGAGTAATGGCTGTTGTCGTGTACGACGTGAAACTTCTGAAAGCGAATTCCCTACAACCACCGTAGGAGGTACAATTGATCAACCCTTGGTATACATTATGTTTGGGTGCCATTTCCACAACAACATGCAGTTTGTTTTTCCTCGACTCGATGGCATCTACCAGCAGGACAATGCACCGTGTCACACAGCTCGCCGTGTACCTGCTTGGTTCGTAGAGCACCACGATGAGTTTACTGTACTCCACTGGCCGCCGAACTCCTTGGATTTAAACCCAGTCGAGAATCTGTGGGGCCACTTCGATCGAGCTGTTCGTGCCAAGAAACCTAGTACAGCTGTCAGCGGCACTGGAGTCGGCATGGTTTCGTATCTGTCGATATCTTCAAGAACCTCATCGACTCGCTTGAACGTATCGCAGGGGTCCGCACAGCAAAAGCTGGTTAGTCTGGCTGATGATAGGTGGTCACATTAATCTGAATTGATTAATTTCTTTTCGCCTGACTGTAAAGGAAGTCACATTTGTTAATTTTGTTGTTGCCTGTTTTGTTTCTCAGTAAGTAGTTCTCCAACAATGCCTGAAAGCTCCAACAAAATGGTAAAAGTCTAAGAAAATCTAGTAGTATACATTCGTTGGGTGGCTCGTGAATCATATGGTGCAGGAGATAAAGTTCATGAACTGTCTACAGCACAGCTGATAAAGAAATATCATTCGCTAAAAGTACCTTCATAGCTTTCTTTGTACATACAGACTACTGGAATAGAACAATCGAACGACACCAGATGACGGCTATGTGTACCCGTTCACATGCACATAACTGAACATTGCATAACTCTCATAGTTACAAGTAGCAAATGTAGTATTTCATCCTAGATACAAACAAATTTCGTACTACCAGTTACACATTATCTCCGGAATGAGTGGCAGAATTTTCTACGTCCAACTTTTCGTAATGTGAGTTGTGTGTGAAACCAGACCCAATTACAATAATGAAATGATCTGTTAGTGGAACTGCAGATCCTTAGTCAATAGCGTTTCTGTTCTGATTCGTTGTAATAACCCCGGTCATCTTCCTCGAACGGTGCCATCAGCGCTTCGAATTTTCTCGTAGGTGCGGTGTCCTTACGATCTCCCAGCCTACACAGCGTTTTATATTAACATGACACAATGCAATCTTCCAAGGAGAGCTTTTCACGGTTATTGAGCAACTCAGGCGGATATAATTGAATACAAATTTATTGAAATGCAATTGTTTCATGCTGACAGTTCGATGCAGGCATTTTGATTTATAGATGAGGTCGTGCCCCGCAGTCTGACATTAGAGTTTATCCTGTGAACAGCAGATTACCAGCTAGGAGCATTCACACTGGTTATTACCGCCGAAGATTCCCACGTGAGACATGAATTATTGTCCGCCGATTTCCGTCAGCAGACGTCACTCGCATGGGAGGGCTAGAAACGAGTTTAGACTTCGCGTGGGATGTAATCGGCAGGCAAACGAGTGCTCAGCTTTACTGTCCTCAAGTCATTTCGCAGCCGCTCCTGCGGTGCCCATGTTCAATGTTCCCGTTCATGCGGCCAGCCTTTACTTTAATTTCCTGCTTTCTAGTTCAGAGCCTCTCCATGTTCTACGTTAAAGAAATTTTTTGTGCATTATTTAATTGATGACTTGCAGAGTTTACCTCAACTAGATGACTAATTCTTTCTGAGATATCTACTATACAGTTTTGTCCATGTTGCATTGGCTACAGGCAACTATCAGTTAGGAACCCTGCAGCTACAATGATCAGTTATGCTCGGAAAAATTATCACTTAGCAGTTTCTAACCAAAATAATCATACTGTGTAGAATAATGTGCAAATTATAGTACAGTTTTTTTAAATCACTCGAAACAGTAAATCATCTGTGTATATCTTCGCATGTCTGAAGCATATATTCGTAACAATCCTACTTTATTAAATCAAACTGATTGTATTACGGCCCGCATCTCGTGGTCGTGCGGTAGCGTTCTCGCTTCCCACGCCCGGGTTCCCGGGTTCGCTTCCCGGCGGGGTCAGGGATTTTCACTTGCCTCGAGATGACTGGTTGTTGGTGCGTCGTCAATATCATCATTCATCCCCATTACGGTCGTAGGAAGGAAATGGCAAACCACCTCCGCTAGGACCTTGCCTAGTACGGCGGTGCGGGTCTCCTGCATCGTCTCCTACGCTCTGTTACGGAGTATGGGACTTCATCATCATCATCATCATCATCATCATCATAACATCATGAGTAAATGATGCAGTTTTATAAATGTGCATGAGCTAGAGCTGAGATGGCCTGGAGCTTAACTTCGACTAGTCATGTATGAATCACAGTAGATGCATGTCCAAGGTTCACCCAGTTGCACACGGAGCCGTTGAGTACCGCAAATTAAGATGTTGAGTTGGTGGATAAATTTGCTATATAATCAGAAACTGAAATGAAACTGCTCAAAACTAGTTATTTTTGCCATTTTCCACAAAATAGGAAAAACTGATAATTTTTGACGAATTGTAGAGCACTTGGTACTGGGCGCAAAAAAAGTTGTACTAATGAAATTTGCAGAGAATTTTGTGCTCTTTTAAAAAGGAAGTAGATGTAAAACCGCTAGGACCGCAAGAAAATTAATTTTTTGGAAAAATTTTCGAAGTCTATTACCTACAGAAAGTGTTGAAAAACTAAGTTATTTCATTAAAATTTGGTATTCCAATCCTTCCAAACACATGAACGAGTTAAAAGAAAATGAAATCTTCTACACACCCTTTGCAAAGTGTATCTATTGTTTGACTGGCCTGCAAGAGATTGATAAAATTAATGAAAATGTCGTGATTTCACTTTAAAGAAATGTAACTTATCAACAGTAGCCACAGTTGATAATTGGGGACGATCATTGCAGTAACACAGACAATAATCTTAGAAATTTGCTTGCATGAAACAATGGAATGCACATTGCTGTGCACAAAAGTACAGTAAATATTTGCTTGAGTCAAATGGCTCTGAGCACTATGGGACTTAACATCTGAGGTCATCAGTCCCCTAGAACGTAGAACTACTTAAACCTAACTAACCCAAGGACATCACAAAATCTATCCCCGAGGCAGGATTCGAACCTGCGACCGCAGATGTCACGGGGTTCCAGACTGAAACACCTAGAACAGCTCGGCCATGCTTGAGTCAAGCTCGTGCTGGTATGCAATGTACTATTAATAAATGGTCGATACCTCAGTCCATATAGGGGAACTATACTGAAATCACTCAACAGAGGAAAGTCCAATAGACCTGACGGGATACCAATTCGATTCTAACTGAGTACGCGAAAGAACTTGCCCCTTCTAAAAGCCGTGTACCGCAAGTCTCTAGAGGAACGGAAGGTTCCAAATGATTGGAAAAGAGCACAGGTAGTCCCAGTTTTCAAGAAGGGTCGTCGAGCAGATGCGCAAAACTATAGGCCCGTATCTCTGACGTCGATCTGTTGTAGAATTTTAGAACATGTTTTCTGCTCGCGTATCATGTCGTTTCTGGAAACCCAGAATCTACTCTGTAGGAATCAACATGGATTCCGGAAACAGCGATCGGTGAGACCCAACTCGATTTATTTGTTCATGATACCCGGAAAATATTAGATACAGGCTCCGAGGTAGATTCCATTGACTTCAGGAAGGCGTTCGATACAGTTCCGCACTGTCGCCTGATAAACAAAGTAAGAGCGTACGGAATATCAGACCAGCTGTGTGGCTGGATTGAAGAGTTTTTAGCAAACAGAACACAGCATGTTGTTATCAATGGAGAGACGTCTACAGATGTTAAAGTAACCTCTGGCGTACCACAGGGGAGTGTTATGGGACCTTTGCTTTTCACAATATATGTAAATAGCCTAGTAGATAGTGTCGGCAATTCCACGCTCCTTTTCGCGGATGATGCTGTAGTATGCAGAGAGGTTGCAGGATTAGAAAATTTCAGCGAAATGCAGAAAGATCTGCAGCGGATAGGCACTTGGTGCAGGGAGTGGGAAATGACTCTTAACATAGACAAATGGAATGTATTGCGAATACAAAGAAAGAAGGATCCTTTATTGTACGATTATATGAAAGCGGAACAAACACTGGTAGCAGTTACTTCTGTGAAATATCTGGGAGTATGCGTGCGGAACTATTTGAGGTGGAATGATCACATAAAATTAATTGTTGGTAAGGCGGGTACCTGGTTGAGATTCACTGGGAGAGTCCTTAGAAAATGTAGTCCATTAACAAACGAGGCGGCTTACAAAACACTCTTTCGACCTATACTTGCTCATCAGTGTTTGATCCGTACCAGGTCGGGTTGATGGAGGAGATAGAGAAGATCCAAAGAAGAGCGGCGCGTTTCGTCACAGGGTTATTTGGTAAGCGTGATAGCGCTACGGAGATGTTTAGCAAACTCAAGTGGCAGACTCTGCAAGAGAGGCGCTCTGCATCGCGATGTAACTTGCTGTCCAGGTTTCGAGAGGGGGCGTTTCTGGATGAGGTATCGAGTATATTGCTTCCCTCTACTTATGCCTGCCGTGGAGATAGCGTATGTAAAATTAGAGAGATTCGACGCGCACGGAGGCTTTCCGGCAGTCGTTCTTCCCACGAACCATACGCGACTGGAACAGAAAAGGGAGGAGGTAATGACAGTGGCACGTAAAGTGCCCTCCGCCACACACCGTTGGGTGGCTTGCAGAGTATAAATGTAGATGTAGAATGGTGATTAGCATTCCAAATATGTGCAGCTCGCAAATGCAAGTTAAAACTAGATCGAAGATCCAAGTAAGTAAAATCACCGAAGAAGGAACACAAGTTGGCGAACAAACCTTGCAGATTGTGAGCTGTTCAGAGCTAAGACAGCGCTAGCGCTAAAATGCGACACTTACTCAAAGTGCTCCCCAGAACCCTGTTAGATTGGAGGTGAGGATTCACTACTTTCAATTCAGTGCTGAGCAAAAATTCCTCTGAATACGGCACAACAGAGACGAAGCCTGCTAAAATTTCTCCACCATCGTTTAATGTATGTACATTAACTGACCAGAGGCTGGTACGGTGAATTTGCTGTGTCGCCATTCAATGGCTCAGACATTCACGCCACAGCAGCTATGCAGTAACCCAGATGATTGGCCGACTACATCCGGTATGTATTATTATTATTATTATTATTATTATATTTTTTTTTTTTTTTTTTTTTTTTTTTTTTTTTTTTTTTTTTGGTCATCAGCCTACTGACTGGTTTGATGCGGCCCGCCACGAATTCCTTTCCTGTGCTAACCTCTTCATCTCAGAGTAGCACTTGCAACCTACGTCCTCAGTTATTTGCTTTCCAATCTCTGTCTTCCTCTACAGTTTTTGCCCTCTACAGCTCCCTCTACTACCATGGAAGTCATTCCCTCATGTCTTAGCAGATGTCCTATCATCCTGTCCCTTCTCCTTATCAGTGTTTTTCACATATTCCTTTCCTCTCCGATTCTGCGTAGAACCTCCTCATTCCTTACCGTATCAGTCCACCTAATTTTCAACATTCGTCTATAGCACCACATCTCAAATGCTTCGATTCTCTTCTGTTCCAGTTTTCCCACAGACCATGTTTCACTACCATACAATGCTGTACTCCAGACGTACATCCTCAAAAATTTCTCCTTCAAATTAAGGCCGGTATTTGATATTAGTAGACTTCTCTTGGCCAGAAATACCTTTTTTGCCATAGCGAGTCCGCTTTTGATGTCCTCCTTGCTCCGTCCGTCATTGGTTATTTTACTGCCTAGGTAGCAGAATTCCTTAACTTCATTGACTTCGTGACCATCAATCCTGATGTTAAGTTTCTCGCTGATCTCATTTCTACTACTTCTCATTACCTTCGTCTTTCTCCGATTTACTCTCAAACCATACTGTGTACTCATTAGACTGTTCATTCCGTTCAGCAGATCATTTAATTCTTCTTCACTTTCACTCAGGATAGCAATGTCATCAGCGAATCGTATCATTGATATCCTTTCACCTTGTATTTTAATTCCACCTCTGAACCTTTCTTTTATTTCCATCATTGCTTCCTCGATGTACAGATTGAAGAGTAGGGGCGAAAGGCTACAGCCTTGTCTTACACCCTTCTTAATACGAGCACTTCGTTCTTGATCGTCCACTCTTATATTCCCTCTTGGTTGTTGTACATATTGTATATGACCCGTCTCTCCCTATAGCTTACCCCTAGTTTTTTCGGAATCTCGAACAGCTTGCACCATTTTATATTGTCGAACGCTTTTTCCAGGTCGACAAATCCTATGAAAGTGTCTTGATTTTTCTTTAGCCTTGCCTCCATTATTAGCCGTAACGTCAGAATTGCCTCTCTCGTCCCTTTACTTTTCCTAAAGCCAAACTGATCGTCACCTAGCGCATTCTCAATTTTCTTTTCCATTCTTCTGTACATTATTCTTGTAAGCAGCTTCGATGCATGAGCTGTTAAGCTGATTGTGCGATAATTCTCGCACTTGTCAGCTCTTGCTGTCTTCGGAATTGTGTGGATGATGCTTTTCCGAAATTCAGATGGGATATCGCCAGACTCATATATTCTACACACCAACGTGAATAGTCGTTTTGTTGCCACTTACCCAAATGATTTTGGAAATTCTGATGGAATGTTATCAATCCCTTCTGCCTTATGTGACCGTAAGTCCTCCAAAGCTCTTTTAAATTCCGATTCTAATACTGGATCCTCTATCTCTTCTAAATCGACCCCTTTTCTTCTTCTATCACATCAGACAAATCTTCACCCTCATAGAGGCTTTCAATGTATTCTTTCCACCTATCTGCTCTCTCCTCTGCATTTAACAGAGGAATTCCCGTTGCACTCTTAATGTTACCACCGTTGCTTTTAATGTCACCAAAGGTTGTTTTGACTTTCCTGTATGCTGAGTCTGTCCTTCCGACAATTATAACTTTTTCGATGTCTTCACATTTTTCCTGCAGCCATTTCGTCTTAGCTTCCCTGCACTTCCTATTTATTTCATTCCTCAGCGACTTGTATTTCTGTCTTCCTCCTTTCATCAATCAACTGAAGTATTTCTTCTGTTACCCATGGTTTCTTCGCAGCTACCTTCTTTGTACCTATGTTTTCCTTCCCAACGTCTGTGATGGCCCTTTTTAGAGATGTCCATTCCTCTTCAACTGTACTGCCTACTGCGCTATTCCTTATTGCTGTATTTATATCGTTAGAGAACTTCAAACGTATCTCGCCATTCCTTAGTACTTCCTTATCCCTCTTCTTTGTGTATTGATTCTTCCTGGCTAATGTCTTGAACTTCAGCCTACTCTTCATCACTACTATATTGTGATCTGAGTCTATACCTGCTCCTGAATACGCCTTACAATCCAGTATCTGATTTCGGAATCTGTCTCACCATGATGTAATCTAATTGAAATCTTCCCGTATCTCCCGGCCTTTTCCAAGTATACCTCCTCCTCTTGTGATTCTTGAACAGGGTATTCGCTATTACTAGCTGAAACTTGTTACAGAATTAGTCTTTCTCCTCTTTCATTCCTTGTCCCAAGCCCATATTCTCCTGTAACCTTTTCTTCTACTCCTTACCCTACAACTGCATTTCAGTCGCCCATGACTATTAGATTTTCGTCCCCCTTTACATACTGCATTACCCTTTCAATATCCTCATACACTTTCTCTATCTGCTCATCTTCAGCTTGCGACGTTGGCATGTATACCTGAACTATCGTTGTCGGTGTTGGTCTGCTGTCGATTCTGATTAGAAGAACCCGGTCAGTGAACTGTTCACAGTAACACACCCTCTGCCCTACCTTCCTATTCATAACGAATCCTACACCTGTTATACCATTTTCTGCTGCAGTTGATATTACCCGATACTCATCTGACCATAAATCCTTGTCTTCCTTCCACTTCACTTCACTGACCCCTACTATATCTAGATTGAGCCTTTGCATTTCCCTTTTCAGATTTTCTAGTTTTCCTACCACGTTCAAGTTTCTGACATTCCACGCCCCGACTCGTAGAACGTCATCCTTTCGTTGATTATTCAATCTTTTTCTCACGGTAGCCTCCCCCTTGGCAGTCCCCTCCCGCAGATCCGAATGGGGGACTATTCCGGAATCTTTTGCCAATGGAGAGATCATCATGACACTTCTTCAATTACAGGCCACATGTCCTGTGGATACACGTTACGTGTCTTTAATGCAGTGGTTTCCATTGCCTTCTGCATCCTCATGTCATTGATCATTGCTGATTCTTCCGCCTTTAGGGGCAATTTCCACCTCTAGGACAAGAGAGTGCCCTGAACCTCTAACCGCTCCTCCGCCCTCTTTGACAAGGCCGTTGGCAGAATGAGGCTGACTTCTTATGCCGGAAGGCCGGTATGTAAGGTTCTGAATTATCCTCACATTGTAGATAGCAAAGTGGGTGTGTCATATGATTGCATCTGCCCACAGGATGTACACATTCGTCACGCCAGAAATACGCTGAGGACCTGTGGACGCTATGCTCTAACATTTATGAATACGATTCTGCAGCAGCCTTGCTGCTTGCTGCTGGCGCATCACACGGCGCTGCTCGCCAGTAGCGTTGTTGGATTTACGATGCTGCCTTGTTGCTCGCTGCCCGCCGGGAGATATTACCCTGCAGCTGTTCACATATCGAACAGAGTGCTAGCAGCGTCATGTGCGGAACTGCTGGAATGGCCTTGAGGCAGCCAAGCATGGCTCAACTTTCAGGACATACGGTGATGGCCGCGGAACGAAACGCTTACCAGCATGGTATCATCGTCTAGTGAGGATCGTAGCGAGCAGTGGGGTAAGCAGAGATGGTGCAGGTCAAATCGACCGACAAGACACAGTGGGTTTGATTCATCATCACCAGGCCATGCCGGCGAGCAGCGAGGCAGCGTAAGATTTGCGCCGCTTTGCGGACAATGGTATCTGGCCACTTCGCGGTCGCATAGTTCTGCGAACCATCTGCCGAACTGAGTTCCAAGCCATCCTGTATTAAAAGCACCAAGATCACCAGGGCTCTTGGATACACATCCACTCGATTGCCTGAGGGAAGAGAAATTCAAAAATCTTACTCCAGAAGCCTCTATGTATTTCCCTTCCAGCAAAGTTAAGAAAATGCAGCTGCGAAATTTACTTATTATTGCAGTGCGATATGTGACTGTATTGTCACACCATAGTTCTGTACACAGGATTTTATCAGTAAAATTATAAAACATAGAAATAAAATTGAGAGGGATACGATAACAACAGATGTGTAACATAAAACTCCGTGGGCGAATCAACACAAATAACAGCGGTGTCATCTTATAAAAAGGAGACAATGAGCTCGATGAAGCAGTTAGTCCATAAGTTACCATGAAGATTAAAAAATAGCAGAATTTTTAAAAAAATGAAGGATTTAAAAAGCGAAAGTCTATTACTACGTGAAACAGAGAAAACATAAAAATTTAAACTTTGCCAATAGCGGCACACCTGTGACTTAGTGTTTTTTTGACACTCGGTGGTGGCGTCATCGCTGGTCGAAATAGAAGCCTGCAGGGAGGAGTAGTTGGCGGGTTTCTGTGTGGCAAGAGGGTTGGTGTCTGCTAGATTTGAGGATACGAAAGTGCTTACAATGTTTCGATGGTCTACTCTGCATGTGGAGATGTCTTATAATCGTGGCTTGAGGCGGAGATTATTGGACTTCCTTTCTTAAAGGAGAACTGTGGTGACACACGTATAATAAGTAAAGGATTGATGCGGTACGTCAACTTGTGTGTTCCTACGGACTACTTCTGCTGTGTTCAAAGGTGGTCTGCATTTCCTGTTGCTCCAATCATGGAGTATACGAGTAGTGGACAAATTATTCCACTTTTAATATCAGTTAGATTACATCATAGTCAGAGATTCCGAAATCAGATACCGGTTTGTAAGGCGTACCCAGTAGCAGATATAGACTCAGACCACAATTAGCAGTGATGAAGAGTAGGATAAAGTGTAAGAGATTGGTCACGAAGAGTGAGTAGGCAAAGAAGTGGAATGCAACGCTACTAAGGAATGACGAGATACGCTTGAAGTTCTCTAAGGCTATAGACACAAAAGTAAGGAATAGCTCAGTAGGTAGTACAATTGAAAAGGAATGGACATCTCTAAAAAGGGCAATGGGCAATTACAGCTGTAAAAACATGGGTACAAAGGACGTAACTACGAAGAAACAGTGGGTAACAGAAGAAGTATTTCAGTTTATCGGTGAAAGAAGAAAGTACAAAAATGTTCAGGGAAATTCACGAGTACATAAATACAAATCACTGAGGAATGAAATAAACAGGAAGTGCAGGGAAGCTAAGGTGAACTGGCTGCTAGAATGACTAGCGCAGCCGAAGTAGTTCGTTTCCCAGGAGCGCCAAAGCGACCCGAAGGTGTCCGATGCACTTCTATTGCAATATCGTTACTTTTATGTTTCTCAAAACTAGTGAAATTCAATAAACAAAAGTGATAGAGTCGTAGGGTAACAATGAGAGATTTTCATACCAAAATCTGAGATAAAAACGATTAAAAGTATAGAAATAATTAAGAAGAGATGTTAGGCGTCTTGGCACCTAGCACCCGAACGCGCCGACCAATCAGAATCAAGTTCAGTACAATTTTCGGACTCTCCCACTGGACTGGTACATACTGTACCATCTGTCGCTTGTACCTCACTCCACTTTTGTACCATATGCTACTTCACGTGTATCAAGCTGCATCAAGGTGAGCTTCTAGAAACGTAAAAGACTGACGGCCACAGCCAGGAATATCACACCAAGTTGCTCACAAGAATAGTACACAGAAGAATGGAAATGGAAATTGAGGTTGTGATAGATGATCAATTTGGCTGTAGGAAAGGTAAAGGCACCAGAGAGGCAACTCTGATATTGCTATTGATAATGGAGGCACGACCAACGAAAAATCAAGACACGTTCATAGAATCTGTCGACCTGGAAAATGCGTTGGACAGTGTAAAATGGTGCAAGGTGTTCGAAATTCTGAGAAAAGTAGGGGAAGGACGGGTAATTTACAATATTTAAAGAGCCGGAGGAAATAATAAGAATGGACGATCAAGGACAAAGTTCTCGGATAAAAAGGGTGTAGGACAGGGACGTAGGTTTTCGTCCCTACTGTTCAATTTGTACATCGAAGAAGCAATGATGGAAATAAAAGAAAGGTTCAGGAATGGCATTAAAATTCAAGGTGAAAGGATATCAATGATACGATTCGCTGATGACATTATTATCCTGAGTGAAAGTGAAGAAGCATTACATGATCAGCTGAATGTAATGAACGGTCTAACTGGTACAGAATATGAGTTGAGAGTAAATCGAAGAAAGACGAAAGTAATGAGAAGTAACAGAAATGAGAACAGCCAGAAAAAACATCAGGGTTGATGGTCCCGAAATATATGCAGTTAGGGAATCCTGCTACCTAGGCAGCAAGATAGTCAACGGTGGACGGAGCGAAGAGGACGTAAACAGCAGACTAGCACTGGCAAATAGGGCATTCCCGGCCAAAAGGAGTCTACTAATATCAAACATAGGCCTTAATTTGTGGAAGAAATTTCTGAGAAAGTACGTCGGGAGCACGGCATTGTATCATAGTGAAGCACGGACTGTGCGAAAACCGGATCGGAAGGGGATCGAACCATTTGAGAAGGGTTACTGCAGGCGACTGTTGAAAATCATGTGCACTGATAAGGTAAGGAAAGAGGAGGTTCTGCGCAGATTCGGAGAGGAAAAGAATGTGTGGAATACACTGACAAGGAGAATGGACAGGATGAGAGGACATCTGTTAAGACATCAGGGAATGACTTCCATGGTACTAGGGGGGCTGTAGAGGGTAAGATCTGGAGAGGAAGACAGAGATTGGAATACATGCAGCAAATAATTGACGACCTAGGTTGCAAGTGCTACTCCGAGATGAAGAGATTAGCACAGGAGAGGAATTCATGACGTGCCACATCAAACCAGTCACAAGACTGGTGACTAAAAAAAAAAAAAAATTCTTGCCTTCGAACGGTTGCGATTTTACTGCTTAATTGACTGTACGAGTAGCAGGGGTTACTCGTATGTTACCTTAAATCGTTTTTCACTCCGCCATAGACTTTCTGAACGTTATGAATGCCACAGTACAAGCCTTGGTGGGCTAATACGGCGTGTATTATTTTGTGTGGCACAAGCACCGTGAGTCTGCAAGTCTGGAATGCAACGGCAGGAATGTGACGCAGACGTAGAAGAAACTTGTTTCTGAGTGTGCTACAGGCGCTTCTTCACTGTTAAATTAAGTGGAAATTTGTTGAACTGATTACTGTTAGCATCTGATGTATTTTGATTAAACGCTGTATGCTGATCCACGTAGGACCTTATGCAAAAGTCGTGATGTTACGTGACTAACTTCCGACGTGAAACAGCTGTTTTGTTACTATCGGAAATTAACATAAGAAAGACTCTCGTCGCTAACACTGTCACCTTAAATGACTCACGACTTTGGTATTTTCCTATGTATATCAGCTGTTAGTGTTACTGATTTTCTGGAACTAATTATGGTTGATTTTATATTACCTAAAGAAGTATTTTTGAAATATAATGTTCTTCAGTGGGATTTGGATGTGTAGTAAACGTTGTCGATATAATGAATCAGCCACCATTTGCCACTGTACGGTGAGCTGTTCAGCTGACTGGGGCGTGTTGTGTTGACCGAGAGATTTGGTATTAAGAAACTACACTTTTGTTTGTTAAGTTTTTGGAATTTTATCGAAAGGTTTTAATAATTGGCACTGTCACTTGATTATACGATAACTTACAACACTTGACTCTCTTGCGTGCAAGTTATGCAAATATTTTTATTAAATTCCTGATTCGTTTAATATCTCACTGGTTACAAAACTTGAGGTCTGTTACACTGACTGAATTTGTGTAAGTGATTTTGTTTTAGAAACGTGAGAACTTAATGGAATTAATTGTAGTTTTCAATTGAACATCTTTTGACTTGTTTTAATTTGATATTTCCTCAATCAGTCGGTTTGGACATAAAATTGGGAAGAGTCTACTTGTCTCTGATGGTTAATAACTTAAGAGTCTGTGATTGCACTGTGTATGTATAGTTTGAAATTTTAACATATATTTGAAAATGTTGGTCATTTTAACTCCTGAGTTCTAGCAACAACTGTCCTTTCGATACGCCACATATGGCTCGATTTTTGTATGGTTGGTTGTTTTTCTTATGTCCGGTATTCGCAACGCAGCTACGAAATTCTACGACTCATTCAATTCATTCTCATTGTAATGTATACACGCAACGCAAACACAATAAGTACATCTACATCTACATCTACATTTATACTCCGCAAGCCACCCAACGGTGTGTGGCGGAGGGCACTTTACGTGCCACTGTCATTATCTCCCTTTCCTGTTCCAGTCGCGTATGGTTCGCGGGAAGAACGACTGCCGGAAAGCCTCCGCGCGCGCTCGAATCTCTCTAATTTTACACTCGTGACCTCCTCGGGAGGTATAAGTAGGGGGAAGCAATTTATTCGATGCCTCATCCAGAAACGCACCCTCTCGAAACCTGGACAGCAAGCTACACCGCGACGCAGAGCGCCTCTCTTGAAGAGTGTGCCACTTGAGTTTGCTATACATCTCCGTAACGCTATCACTCTTACCAAATAACCCTGTGACGACACGCCCCGCTCTTCTTTGGATCTTCTCTATCTCCTCTGGCAACCCGACCTGGTACGGATCCCACACTGATGAACAATACTCAAGTATAGGTCGAACGAGTGTGGTGTAAGCCACCTCCTTCGTTGATGAACTACATTTTCTAAGAACTCTCCCAAAAATCTCAACCTGGCACCCGCCTTACTAACAATTAATTTTATATGATCATTCCTCTTCAAATCGTTCCGTATGCATACTCCCAGATATTTTACCGAAGTAACTGCTACCAGTGTTTGTTTCGCTATCGTTTAGTCATACAATAAAGGATCCTTCTTTCTATGTATTCGCAATACATTACATTTGTATATGTTACGGGTCAGTTGCCACTCCCTGCACCAAGTGCCTATCCGCTGCAGATCTTCCTGCATTTCGCTGCAATTTTCTAATGCTGCAACTTCTCTGTATACTACAGCATCATCCGCGAAAAGCCGCATAGAGTTTCCGATACTATCTACTAGGTTATTTACATATATTGTGAAAAGCAATGGTCCCATAACACTCCCCTGTGGTACGCCAGAGGTTACTTTAACATCTGTGGACGTCTCTCCTTTGAGAACAACATGCTGTGTTCTGTTTGCTAAAAACTCTTCAATCCAGCCATACAGCTGGTCTGATATTCCGTAGGCTCATACTTTGTTTATCAGGCGACAGTGCGGAACTGTATCGAATGCCTTCCGGAAGTCAAGGAAAATGGCATCTACCTGGGAGCCCGTATCTAATATTTTCTGGGTCTCATGAACAAATAAAGCGAGTTGGATCTCACACGATCGCTGTTTCCGGAATCCATGTTGATTCTTGCAGAGTAAAATCTGGGTTTCCAGAAATGACATGATACGCGAGCAGAAAACATGTTCTAAAATTCTACAACAGATCGACGTCAGAGATACGGGCCTATAGTTTTGCGCATCTGCTCGACGACCCTTCTTGAAAACTGGGACTACCTGTGTTCTTTTCCAATCATTTGGAACCTTCCGTTCCTCTACAGACTTGCGGTACCCGGCTGTTAGAAGGGGGGCAAGTTCTTTCGCGTACTCTGTGTAGAATCGAATTGGTATCCCGTCAGGTCCAGTGGACTTTCCTCTGTTGAGTGATTTCAGTTGCTTTTCTATTTCTTGGACACTTATTTCGATGTCAGTCATTTTTTCGTTCGTGTGAGGATTTAGAGAAGGAACTGCAGTGCGGTCTTCCTCTGTGAAACACCTTTGGAAAAAGGTGTTTAGTATTTCAGGTTTACGCGTGTCATCCTCTGTTTCAATGCCATCATCATCCCGGAGTGTCTGGATATGCTGTTTCGAGCCACTTACTGATTTAACGTAAGACCAGAACTTCCTAGGATTTTCTGTCAAGTCGGTACATAGAATTTTACTTTCGAATTCACTGAATGCTTCACGCATAGCCCTCCATAGTGGTCGGTGCAATCGTAGAAGCTCCCCTTACCAGTGTATTTACTAAAATATGCCGAAATATAACAGTGCTTTAGTTGTAACCAAAGTCGATCATTAGTTTGTGTACTGTTCTTGTTTGAGAGAGGGTGTGCCTGCTTATGCATATGTATTTGTATCTTGTCTAAGCTTTATTCCGTAAAGTTGGCTACGATTTCTGCAGTTTTCTGGCGAATCGTGATTGGCGTTGTTGTTCCTGTAGTCTCTTCAGGGACTGGCGTGGTTCCGGTTGTTTCATTTTATTTGTGTTACCTGTTACGAGCGCTTCTCGGAGGCAGGCCTGCTTAGGCAGCACAACACGTTTTATCCCCGCTGTCACATAATTGACTCAGCGCGGAAAAACCGCTGATATCATCAGCAACTGCTGCTTTTATCGCGCTTTGAGACGACGGTAGCTCCGTAGTGATAGCCTTCGTCAGATAGGCGCCTATTGACAACTCATGGTCCACAGTGGCACGAATATAAAAAGAGGAAGCAAAAGAAGTACATGTAACGACTTCAAATCGCTCGCGATCAGTTGATAGCCAAAGTAAATGTAGCCTACTTCTATTAGGATAAAGTGTGACCATTTCCATTAAGTCGGTCTTGAACAGTGGTTTCGGGACAAGAGAACGGTTCTCGGGAGACCCGTTAAAATCGAAGCACAGCGGGTGGTAGTTGCCCAATGGCGGCGCGTTGGGGAGCGAAATAAGCTGAATGTCGGTAGACTTTCGCCCGCACAATGTCACACATTAAATGCAGAGATTAGTTAGGCGATAAGTGACTTTCATTGAGCGGACAATGTTTTAGGCAAGGTCTCACAGACAATCGAGCTCTGAAGAATGGAGAAATGGCCGTTAAGAGACAAGCATCGGAATTAACTGCAAGCAAGGTCAGCACCTCACGTGAAGCAGTTTGTGTGTGTGTGTGTGTGTGTGTGTTTGTATGTGTGTATTAAGAGCGTGTTGCAGTAGCTACTAGCAGGGCATCCACGCAAGACGGACCTCGACGGAATATTCGGTCGTAATATGAACAAATTAGACACAATTACCTAGTATAATATGTCTCCTTCTTTTACGCTGACGACGACCACAAAACGTCGTGACATCTCCTTGAGCCACCTAAAAGATAGGAGCCTATATGATCCATGATCGCTCTTCTGTTGGCCGCAGCGCACGGAGTTGTGTCGGAGCCACGTGCAGAACCAGCGCATCTCCCTCAGTGGTATCCAAATGTACTCATCGTCATCGAGGTCAGTTTATCTAGGTGCCATACAAGCACCATCATATACCTCACGTCTTCGTGAAAGGACTGTCTCACAACGTTGGAACGATGAGTTAGTGTAGTGTGTATAGGTAGCATGCAGGCTGCGACAGCTGCACAGGTAGTTGCTGGTTTGATTATCCAGCGTATAGGAAATTCTACTGTCATTTATGACGATATATTGACTTCAACATTGTTGGCTTAAAACAGTTGTAAAGGCAGAGAGCAATCCAGTGTAGGAAACCAGAGACACAATGCAAGGAGTAAGCAGTGTGTTTGCGTTTAGGTTACCCGAGGTAAACAATAACGCTAGACCCCATTTAACTGCAGACACTCTGGGCAGCTGTTCCAGGGGTAACTAGTAACTCCAGCCACCACCGACATGCTGTTGTAAGGCAGAAGATGGTCACAAACAGGCACGTTGTAGCAGATGCTGTACGTTTGACACTTGTCCCCGAGAACCGCGTCAGTTGGTTCACATAGGTTAGAGTTAAATGGGAACTAGGAAACATAGCTGTCCCTATTCGCGGGAGGCCTCATTTCGGGACTAAGTGACGCAAAACATTGTTGTAGCTAGCCGTAATGGGAAGGGCCGTGATGTTCAGCTTTCAGCTAAACGCTGTTGCTACCAAACGAGGAGTTTATTAATTTAGGGGCCACGAGTACAGGGAGAGAAAGAAATTAAACGTAATTTTTTAAATGAACTCACCGCCATTTTCAAGTTACTGAGTTTATGTCATTAACATATACTGTAGGACATCAAGCTCAAAATTGGTCACAAGTTAAGAAAAATAATGGCTCCCCACGAAATTCGAGTATTTTTCTGAATTTACGGCCAATGTTGAGCTTGGTGTCCTGTAAAATAAAAGTAAACGTCGTATGACTAGGGCCTCCCGTCGGGTAGACCTTTCGCAAGTCTTTCGACTTGACGCCACTTCGGCGACTTGCGCATCGATGGGGATGAAATGATGATGATTAGGATAACACAACACCCAGTCCCTGAGCGGAAAAAATCTGTGACCCAGCCGGGAATCGAACCCGGGCCCTTACGATTGACATTCTGTGGCGCTGACCACTCACCTACCGGGGGGCGGACCAGTGTCCTGTAATATACGTTAATTACATAAAGCCAATAACTTGAAAATGGCATAAAATGCCGAAACCTGGGCCGTAATGAAATAAACAACAATACAGTCAAATGGCAGTGTGTTCATTTAAAAACTATTGTATGACTGTTGCCCAGCAACATCAAAAATTGTGAACTAAACGTAGTTGGCCAGAGGCTGTAGGTAGGTGCTGACTCACACGTTAGATTGGTCGATGCCTGTAAAGTGCTGGCAGCGTGGCGGGCCCACTATTCACTGATCACCCAGAACATTATAACCACCGATCTGCTATCAATATACGTATATCCGTCTAGGCTATAGCAGCGTCACCTGGCGAGGAATGACTGTTATTCAGGCACACACACGGTACACGTAGTATCAGTCAGCGTGCTGTCTGTTTGCAGAATGAGGAAAGCGCGCGATCTAACTGAGTTTGACCAAGAGCAGACTGAGATGGTCTGGAACCTCGGAACAAGCATTTCGGGAACTGCACAGCTTGCAGGGTGTTTGAGGAGTGCTAAGGAGAGTGTCTTCAGCACGTGTCGAAACCAAGGTGAAACCACCTCCTGATAGGGTGGGGTTGGACGGCCACCCCTCGGACGTCGTAGACTAGGTAGCCTGGTAAAAAAGGAAAGGCGGCGAACTGTGGCGGAACTAACATCAGACTTAATGCTGGGCAGAGTACAAGTGTGTCAGAACATATAGTGCACCGAACACTCAAAACGATGGGACCCCGCAACGGATGACCCCTGCGTGTACCAATGTTAACACCACGACATCGGTAACTACAACTGACACGGGGACGTGACGTTCGGCACTGGATACTGGCGCAGTGACAGAGCGTTACGTGATCTTATGAAGCCCGATACTTCCTCCATTATGCGGATGGGAGGGCGCGAATCCGTCGTTTTCCAGGGGAATAGCTCCTTGATACCTGAATTGCTGGATGGAGACAAGCTGCTGGGGGCTTCATTATGATCTGGAAAATATTCAAGTGCGCAACCATGGGTCGAATGGAGCTCGTGCAAGGTACGACGACAGCCAAGGAGTATCGCAAACTGGTTACAGACCACATACACTCCTACATGACGATTACGTTCCCCGTAGGCAGTGGCATTTTTCACCAAGATAATACGCCATTTCACAAGGCCAGGAGTGTGATGGGGTGGTTCGAGGAACACAGTGGCGAGTTCCAATTGATGTTCTGGCCCCCAACTAACCAGATATGAACCTTATTGAACACATCTGGGAAATGTCTGAGCGTGGCACCGGAGCTAGCCACCCTCACCGGAAATTACGGGAATTAGGTGACTTTTGTGTGCAGAGGTGATGCCAACTCCCTCAACGACCTACTAAGGCCTCATTACTTCCATGCCACGATGCATCGCCGCTGTTATCCGTGCCAGATGTGGACCTATCGGCTATTAAGTCATGATGATCTGGCCGGTCAGTTTAGACAGGGAGAAATAGTGCGCTGGCACAATCCTTTAAAATCTTTTTTTTTATTCAGACAGAGTTCTCAATCAGATTACTCATGCGCCGACTGTGTGTCGGCCGTTGCCAGCCTTGTGTAAGCTCCGAAAAGCCTGTTTTTCTCTTTTAGAGTGCTGCTCTCAAGTTTATACTTACAATATTGCTGGTTTTTGCTACTTCCATTAGCTCTCACCCAACCGATTAAAACAATGTCTTCTATTGTGCAGCCAGTTGCATCCTTTGCTTTTTCTAACGTTTAGAATTAGCCTTCGCTGTATTAGGTAATCTGATTGCAACTGAATAGCGTTAATCAGAGCGTTGAGTCCTTTGAGTCTCCTGCTGCGAGCAACACATCACGTCGCAAAATCCACGCCTCTCGTAGGTGCCTTGTATCAGTGTTTGGCACTGATCCAAACTATCATTCTGCTGTTGCTGGACGTTTCTGGAATTGCTCCCTACCACTCGAGTATTGTAGACTGTTATGCATAAGAAATCGGTCCTAAACACTTATGCGCACTTTGAAAAGATTATTTTTGACAATGACTGTTGGGAATGCAGGAAGACTGCGTAGGTTATCCTCAGTCAGAAAGGTTCCCAACAATTAGTAATAAAGTATTTATTAAGTATGATGAAATACTCAACTTAAATGATGTTTCCTTTTGTGAAACGTCCAGCACAATTATTAAAAGCTCTCTAAAATATTAAAGTCCTGTCACTCGGTGTAGTTCGTACTGGCAACCCATACAGCTGTTGCGCTATGAATGTTTCGAGCGCGGCATATCGATTGTGGTGCCCTATTCTCTGGAGTCCTGAGTACTGTCACCACAATGACCGTCTGAATTTCAGCATTTGAAGCGCATGTTCTTGGAAAACGGCTACAGCAGGGGATAAATTAGAAAAACTTTCAGGTGCTATCGATGAAACACGCCTCGTGAATCGGCGGAACAGGCCAGGTTTGCTGCATTCCCTCCATACTCTGGAGCAACTACTAACAAGATACTACGCATACTGGAAAACGTAGACTGGGACCCATGTTACAGTCAGCCTCCAAGATACAAAATCTTATGCCCCGCTAAAGACAAAGTAGATCAAGTTCCTGGCTTGTATGGTATCCCTTGTGATTGTCTTTGCATTTACATTTGGCAAACTATCGTTCAGCGTTGTGGAGGGCACTCGCCATGTATTAAACGAAAGGCATTTGAGAGTCGGCAGTGGTTGAACATTGCCTAGAAAACGGAAACAAAATACAATATGAAGAGACGAGAATTTTTACTTTTACGAGTACGTCATCAAATTGGCATTCTTTTATAAAAGAAGCGGTCGAAATAAGAATAAACAGCAACATTTTAACAGAGACCAGGGATACACATTTAATAGGGCGTAAGGAGGCGGGCTTTGGACATCGAACGAAAGCAAAGACATAGGCTTGACGCTTGCAGGGAGTAGGGAGCGACAGTTTCAAACATGGCGCCACCTGATGTCACTTGGTCCCGGGGCGGGACGGAGCAGATGTGAGCTGCCCAACTTGCCTTCCGCGTATGCGTCACCTCGGCCCAGTCTGGAAGGAAATTAGAATTATATTAATACCTTCAGCTGCTGACGGGTGTTTACGTATATGAGCGGGGACAGGTGAAAATGTGTGCCCCGACCGGGACCTCCTGCTTACATGGCAGACGCTTTGTCCATCTGAGCCACCGAGGGCACAGAGGATAGTGCGACTGCAGGGACTATCTCCCGCACACTCCCGCGAGACCCACATTCTCACCTTTTGTGTACACACACTACATTCGTAGTGTCCCACCCCAACACACACATTACTCGTCTAAGACATTCTTACCAAGTCCCGTAAGAGTTCGGGGAATGTGTGTGTCCGCACAGATGAAGAAGGTCATGGCAAGTATTGCCAGAACTATATATTTGTATGGATTAGGTGTATGTTCTTTCGGACATGTTCGAAAGAACAGACACCACATCCATACAAGTATACAGTCTGGAAGGTTTCAGTCGCTGCTATTCACCTGCATAAGGAGAACACCGTGTCATCCCCAGCAGTAATTGATTTTAACTCTGATGAGGATGGCAGAGATAGCCAACGAATGCTCGAGTGTTTTATTCGAGGTGACGCAGCTAACTGATATGAATTTGTCGCTGGATGCACGTGGTCCTAAATTTTGTTTCTGTATCGTTCGCCAGCAGAAGACGTTGATATGCGTACCAGGGTGCCATCTACCAGATATAAAAATTTTCAAGGCGGAAATATATCACATCAAGGCATCTTTCGAGTCAAGGTTGATAATAAAAGCTGGGGTTGAAATACTTCGCTCTGTGGACCACAACGCGTGACATACCAGAAATTCAACCCCGAATAGGGAATTGATTGGAAGACGCTAGAAGATTGACTTTGGAGAGTGTTTTGGGCCAGATGGAAGCAAGGCCACAGTATGTTGTTAGTTTCACATAGTATTCCACATGCTTGAACACGTTTTGAATTTGGCTCATAATATATTAAATTGTAGCAATTTGAGTGTCATTTCCTTATTTCAAATTTGCGCCAATTTATGGCAAGAATACTTCCTGTGCATTGGTTTCTGTAACGGACTGTTTCAGGTGGTACATCACGCTAGGAATTTTGATCTAAGGTTGTCGTTCATGCTCATGTGCGAGTTTCGTGACGGTTATAATTCTACATACTCGATTATGGTTCAACGAAGTTCGTTATCTGATTTGGTCGGTAACTACTTGTCTACTAACACACTTTTTTCCTAATCTTATAATTGTTCTGTTATATTATAGCATTTATAATAATGGTCTCATCTCAAGTCGCTTAACATGTGTGTCTCATGTTCCGTCGTCTTCTGACCACGTGCTCTTGTAATTCTTATCTTCTACATATTCGTCAATACAATACATAGAAAAGGAAATGCTGGTTCTATCATATGATCTTTCACACAGGCCAACGCCTTTTCAGATTTCATACATTCCCATTTCCGTTGTCCCAAACATTTTCTACGTTTGTGACTCTTTTGTGCTTTTATTACAGTTAACAACCAGGTATATGTGTACTACAGCATGCATATAAAGCCATAAAAAGCTGACACACCACTGACGGCGTTGCGCAGATTTTGAGTTTAAACTATCAGGCCGGTCCGCTTGCTTCGTTAAGATTGTTTGTTGCTCTTATTAGTTGAAGCCAACATGGACCTTGCCCTTAGCCATTACCGCAATAGAGAGAACTCTCGTAAAAGATTTGGTTTTGGAGAACAACACAGCACATACATAAGGTCGTTTGAGCGTTCTGTTAGCAAGGAAACTGATGAATAAACGAGACCGTGAGGAATGAAGTTGAATCGTGGCTTGTCAGTAGCGGGAATCTCTGTACAGGCTTCTAGCCTCTAACGTCTTGGCTTATCTCTGCGGCCTGTAATTTGTGAAGAGCAGCTCACAGTGAACACGTTGTTCCGGGTGGTATGGCT
The DNA here is from genome assembly GCF_021461385.2 of Schistocerca piceifrons. Taxonomy (NCBI): domain Eukaryota; kingdom Metazoa; phylum Arthropoda; class Insecta; order Orthoptera; family Acrididae; genus Schistocerca; species Schistocerca piceifrons. The sequence goes on along the minus strand of NC_060139.1, from coordinate 520,600,610 downwards.
TTTCATAATTTATTGTTTTCCAGTATTTACTGACGAATTGTCTGCTGCGCTGATGTCCCGTCTCTGCTATTTAAGCCTGCGATAATCAGGCCCTAGTCATTAACACATTGTACACAGGACAGTTTAGTGACGGTGGTTTTCCCCGAATTTACTTACCGTATAGCCTAGCCAAATTAACAGATGAGAAATCCAGCGCTACCATGTGGTTGCAGAGTCCCGTGGCCAGGAACCCACGATCTGATGGAACGATATCAAGCGTCTTTCCCATCCTGTGCTTCAGCGTCACCCACAGGGCCAATACAGGTTAAAACACCGGAATTTTTCTTTTGCTGCTGTAGTATAATCGCTCTCTCCCTGCAACAGGGCAGTTGTCGGCGATCATTGCTCTTACCGCAGGAAGGCTTATCTCGCGAAACTGCCAGTGAGAGGGATCTGCCATATGTGTTCACCTTGTGTGCTTGTATGTGTGTGTGGGTGTGAAGGCGAGAGTGTGACCTGAAGGGGAGGGCGATGATCTGTAGTCAAGTGTGACGTTCTAGACTCGTTTGATGGTTGGTTGACCTTGCAGCGCCACTGATGACTTCCACGTGCAGTGTCCGACCAGACAGTAGGGGTATCCGCTAGAAAGTTACGATGGCACACACATAGTGGACATGTAGGTCGAAATTGTAGGTCGGACGGTTTGTGTAGACGTTCCGGCACACACGTCTGCCTGTGAACCAGCGCCTGTGGGTCTGAGTAACCAGTCTAACACAGTCTTAGTACTGATCTCATATCCATCGGGAGGTTGGAAGTAAAGGTCCACCATACATAAGAAAGTTCCTAATAGGGACTATTAATTGGTATTTGGTGTTAAGGATTTGTTCTCCTCAATTTATTCCCAAAACCAATCGCTGGAAATACTCGGCGACTACCACACACTCTTCACCTAAGAAGACACCGAAGCAACGTATTCTGCACAAGAATAGACGGACGGAGAATTCGTTGGGACGTCGCTAATTTGCTATCCGTCTGCCTTGCTCTCTTGGTCACACACCACATGCTCCCACTCTGTCTTTGTTTAGCTGGCAAAGCTGGACTCTGCTCCATGTGGGGATTCAGAGACTTACTACGACATTAAGACAGAAAAACAAGTAAGAGTAATAAGAGTCTGAATACAATAACGTGTCTTTACTACCTGTAATGAACATTATGGAATACCAAGAAAACAATTATAGAACGTCTAGTGACGTGAAAACAACCACGGATGCTTGACCCACAGACCAAATCTTACATGACACAAAAAACACTTAGCATGATGCTAGTGGCTATCGCCCCACATTATACGCTTCCATTTGTTACTGCACAGCTCCCCATTAAACAAATCTGAAATGTGAAAATGATGAGAACTATAGGGGTCGATGAAAATTTTGAGTTCGATGGCCGTATGTTCCAGAACGAGTACGCTAATTAGACAGACTCGCCTTGGACATTGAGGTAATCATCCCACCGTCGCACCTGATGAAGATACCCGTTTGATAAAAGACCTGCTGAGTGAAAAGTCCGTTACTGCATGCTGCACGTCCGACAAGAATCGCCCGACATGAATTGCCGACCACTCAACAAATTTTTTAAGAGACCGAAGGCGTGATAGTCGCATGGGGAGAGATTAGGACTATAGGGCGGGTGGTCGTGTTCTCCCACTTGAATTGGCATAACTTCTGCGTTACGACACTTACAATATGCGGACGTGCGTTATCATGAACTTCGCGCACCATTCCACAACTATGGTTTTTCGACAAACATGCTGCCCCATTCACATTATTCATTCCCCGACAGATGTCTACCTGTGTTGTCCTTTGGCAGCCAATAATAACAGCGCGTCTGTCGTGTTTGGACGCATTTGGTAAAACCGTCGCCGTAGTTCACTTTTCCGCATGCATGTCGGAAAGATACGAATGCTGCTCTAATACCTTGCCCACAGGTCGGTGCTTATATATTCGCACTGAAGCCGCACAACATCGCATACACGCTGCAGCAACGCCCTGAAACGGAAACATTTTGATTGTCCCTTTAATTACAGAAAGACAGAGTGTTAAGCATGTGGCACTGCCACACAAGGTGTCACTAGTCACGACTGGTAAAGGTGGAGTGAGGTTGGCACCAGCAGCCGTGAAGACTGGCGTTACGCTGTCCTCTGTGTCTGTGCTCACTCACCAGACCCCTGTTCCACGCTACATTTGAAGTCATGGCCAAACTGAGTTACGGCATTCAGGACGCGTATGTATCATAACCACCTCTTAGCTTGATCAATTTCCATAGTGCGTAACTTGAGATAAGATTTTTGTTCTGTCAAATAACTTCAACAGAAAAGGCGTGTACCTCGCATGGTCAACACTTCAAACTGTCTTACTTTTAAACTGAAGCAGCGTCCCCGTAGCCGAATGGTTAACATTGCTGCTTTCAATGCAGAAAGACGTATGTTCGATATTCCCGGTACCTCCTAAGAGTCCACACGGCCTTTCTGAGAACAGATGAAAAGCTGTTCAGAAAGAAGTAGCGACATCATCGGCAATTTTTTTTTGAGTCAGCAATCTTCTGACAGTTTTGATGAGGCCCTCCACGAATTCCTATCATGTGCCAACCTCTTCATCTCAGAGTAGCATTTGCAACCTACGTCCTAAAATATTTGCTGGATGTATTCTAATCTCTGCCTTTCTTTACAGTTTTTGCCCGCTACAGCTTCCTCTAGTACCACGGAAGTCGTTCCGTGATGTCTTAACATGTGTCCTTTCATTCTTTCCCTTCTACTTGTCAGTGTTTTCCACATACTCCTTTCCTCTCCGATTCCTTACCTTACCAGTCAACCTAATTTTCAATATTCGCCTCTAGCACCATATCTCAAATGCTTCGATTCTCTTTTGTTCCGGTTGCCCCACAGTCCATATTTCACTACCATACAATACTGTGCTCCAAATGTATATTCTCAGATATTTCTTCCTGAAATTATGGCCTATGTTACATACTAGTAGACTTCTCTTGGCCAGGAATGCCCTTTTTGTCCGAGCTAGTCAGCTTTTGATGTCCTCCTTGCTTTGCCCATCATTGGTTATTTTGATGCCTAGTGGTAAAACTCCTATGTTCATCTACTTATTGGACATCAACCCTGATATTAAGTTTCTCGCTGTTCTCATTTCTGCTACTTCTCATTACTTTCGTCTTTCTTCGATTTACTCTCAGTCTATATTCTGCACTTAACGGACAGTTCAGTCTATTCAGCAGATCTTGTCATTTTCCTGCGCTTTCACCAAGGACCATCGTCAGCGAATCCTATCATTGATATCCTTTCACCTTGAATTTCAATTCTATTCCTGAACCTTTCTCTTATTTCCTGATCTGCCTCTTAGATGTACAGATTGAACGGTAGAGGCGAAAGACTACATCCCTGTGTACACGTCGTTCTTGGTCGTCCACTGTTTACTATTCCCTCTTCGAACTTTTACATATTCCACATTACCCGTCTCTCTCTCTGTAGCTTACCCCTATTTTTCGAAGAATTTCGAACATCTTGCATCATTTCACATTGGTTACAGCTTTTCCGATGTTGACAAATCCTATGAACATTTTTTGATTATTCTTTAATGTTGCTCTCATTATCAACTGAAACGTCAGGATTGCCCCCTCTTGCCCCTTTACCTTTCCTAAAGCCGAACTGATCATCATCTAACACATGCTCAATTTTCATTTCCATTTTTATGTTTATTATTATTGTCAGCAACTAGGATACATGAGCTGTTAAGCTGACTGTGCGATAATTCTCGCACTTGTCAGCTCTTGCAGTCTTCGGAACTGTGTGTATAATATTTTTAAGAAAGCAGATGTTATGTCGCCACACTCATGAATTCTGCACACTAAAGTGAAAAGTCGTACAACTGCCATTTCCCCCAGTGACTTTAGAAATTCTGATGGAATGTTATCTGTCCTTTCTGTCTTATTTGTCCTTAAGTCCTCCAAAGCTTTCTTAAATTCTGATTCTAATACTGGATCCCCTATCTCTTCTAAATCGACTCCTGATGCTTCTTCTATCACATCGGACATCAAAATTACTCTTTCAATATCCTCATACACATTCTCTATCTTTTCGTTTTCGGCTTGTGACGTCGGTATGTGTACGTGGACTATCGTCATCTGTTTTGGTTTGCGTCGATTCTTATAAGAACAACCCTGTCACTGAACTGTTCACAGCAACACACTGTCGGCCCTAGGATTAGCCGCAAGGTCTAGGCGCTGCAGTCATGGACTGTGCGGCTGGTCCCGGCGGACGTTCGAGTCCTCCCTCGGGCATGAATGTGTGTGTTTGTCCTTAGGATAATTTAGGTTAAGTAGTGTGGAAGCTTATGGACTGATGACCTTAGCAGGTAAGTCCCATATGATTCAAAACTAATCCTACTCCTGTTATACCATTTTCTGCTGCTAGTGATATTACCCTATACTCACATGACCGGAAATCCTTGTCTCCTTTTTGTTTCACTTCACTGACTAGTACTATAGCTAGATTGAGCCTTTGCATTTCCCTTTTCAGATTCTCTGGCTTCCCTACCACGTCCGAGCTTCTTATATTCCGTGCCCCGACTCGTAGAACGTTATCCTTTTGCTGGTTACTCAATCTTTTTCTCATGGTCACCTACCCTTTTGCAGTACTCTCCCAGAGATTCGAATGATGCTATTCCGGAATCTTTTGCCAATGAAGAGATCATTATGACACTTTTTCAATTACAGGTCACATGCTCTGGGGATACACGTTATGTGTCATTAATGCAGTTGTTTCCATTGCCTTCTGATCCTCATATAGTTGATCATTGCTGATTCTCCCGCCTTTAGGGGAAGCTTCCCGCTCCAAGGACAAGAGAGTGCGCTGAACCTCTGTCCCCTCCTCCGTCCTCTTTGACAAAGCCGCTGGCAGAATGAGGGTTGACTTCTAATGCTGGAATGCTGATTATTAATCAGAATGTAAGCGGTAGAGGGTTTTGAACCCGCGACAGAAAACGTTTTGATTACTAATCAGAGACGTTACTCCCAGGCCACGGTTGCTGCCTACATGTCAGCTGATAATAGGTTGCTCCTCATACTGCCTTGTAGGATCAGTCGGCCAGTCGTAACAGGCCTAAAACCTAATCCGTAAGCGACGTTTACATTTACATTAATGGAGACCTCGCTGTACTGCACTTTTGGTAACAATTTGACAGACGCAGTTACATTTTAGTCACACGGACTGTGGTAAATCACAGACACATGGAAATCTAGTTTACTTTGGTTGAACGCAATTTTTTCCTTAGTTTTATGAGACGGCCTGAAAACTAGATAATCACATGCCTTTACCATCGGAGACCGCTCCAAGAAACTGGACAAAATCAACTGAACTTTTATTTTAATTCTGCTATGTTCTGCGATACACTCAGCAGACACGGGGATTTGATTCCATAGATCTAACCTTTCGTGCTGTAAGTCACCCTGACTAAAACGGAAAATGCCACAGCATAAAACACGAGTCCATTATTTATCAAATTTTGTAGGGATTTTCAACACATGAAAGATATTACATGATTAATGTTTCACTCCATTCGCGATACATATCCGTTATCAAGATCAGCAATTGCTGTTATCCCACGGGCGCGAAAATACTCATGGAAGAAAAGAGCTTTAGACATTTCAGCGTATACCTGAGCCACACGCTGTGTCAGTTCATAAAGAATGTGAGTCAGAACTGTGTCTTCGCGCTGCATCCCGGATATAGTCTATAGGTGACAAATCAGGCAAATCAGTTAATGTTTTGTATATTACTCAAGGCGTTTTTGTTGTGAATGTGTTATCCTGGTGGAATATGCTGTTGGTACCCTGATTGTGAAGTGTATGACAACGGGGTGGACCATTCTTGCGACATACTGGTGAGCATTCCGTCTCCCTCCAAAAGTTACCTAAAACTAGTTTATTGTCATAGTTAATAGTTCCCAAACTATGATTCCAGAAGCTGCAGAGCTATGAGGCGAGGGTCACTGTTTCTTGTGATTTTTGGCAACGTCATCTATGGACACGGTGGAGTCGAAATGAATGCCACAGATAGAAGAGACTCATTGCCGGAAGCCCTAGGAAGCCTCTGTGTCACAGTTCCCTCTGGCTCTACGTTAGGCACAACTCTGATGTCTATGTTATAGTATGAGTGGTAAACGAGATCTCAGCTCAGCTTCCATTAGTGGTCGCCGTGCCTTAAACTCTGTCCCAATATCAATTGTTGTCAGTCTGTTCGTCAGTCACCCGAACAATCTTACGATCTTCTCGTGGTGTAGACGTTCTAGAAGCACCCGTGCTAATCTTCTTGCCACCGTGTTGTCCTGAGTCCATCTTTCCGCAACTCGTTTTGCAGTCATTTGGAAAGACACGATTAGCTACATGTCGGTGCTCATATACCCACATTGGAGTCTCTCTAAGTTGCATATACGTTGCTCAGGTTTCGTCCTAAGTCGAAAATAAGGACATAAGATCCACGTGCCCATCCTCTGGACATGTTGTGGAGCAATCTGCACCCGAAAATTTCCAGTAACGTTAGCCTCACCCAATACGCATTTAAATACTGACACTGTTCCTTAACTTATATGTCTTAGAACTAATGAAAATAAATTTATATAATGATGAAATATTAATCAATATATGCCACAATTACGGAAATACTGGAGCATGAGTTTGGTTACGTTCGATCAAGGTGATTATAGGGGAACACTTTCAGCTCAGAGAGCATATCTGTAAATATTATTGTTTGATAAGTAGATTTTGTAATCTTTAAGAACATTTCTCGTGGGAAAAAAGAGATCTGGCTAAAATACTAAAAATATATTAAAAATAGTTTTCACTGCAATAAAATATTTATTTACAATGATTACCAGTCTCGGCCAGAATGTGACCATTTTCATGCCATTGTGTAGCTGTAGGCGGTGGCGGTGGACGGAGCACGGGCGTCAACTACTCTCTGAAGCATTCGACAGAAGTTCATCTGTGCAATACTAAAAATATATTAAAAATAGTTTTCACTGCAATAAAATACTTATTTACAATGATTACCAGTCTCGGCCAGAATGTGACCATTTTCATGCCATTGTGTAGCTGTAGGCGGTGGCGGTGGACGGAGCACGGGCGTCAACTACTCCCTGAAGCATTCGACAGAAGTTCATCTGTGCCGGAATCTGTAAGTTAAAGGGCTTGTAAACAAAAATGAATAGGGGTCGGCTTCCTATAAATCGGTGGCTCAACTGGGCGTCGATTATATGATGGGTCCAATCATTTCCTTAAGAGAAACGCTGACGCTATCCGTGTTTTCAAAGCTAATAGGTAATGCTTCAAAGCAAATAGGTAATGCGCACGTCTTCTGTAATCTGCTCATTAATATATTTTCAGTTGTCCCTCTACATATCGTAATTTCTAACTGTTTCAATTGCTATAATTACCTACTCTGATCCTGTACGTGCAAAATCGTCAGACCATCTTCACTTTCCAACAAAGGATATCAAGCTCGCAATGTGAATGGCTACGGCCGCCCCTCCAAGAACTACTAAGCTGGAAAGCGCCCATGTGTTCCTTGTGCCTCAACTTGAAGGACCCACCTGTCGGTTCATTGTATTTGTTTCTCAACGTCTTATTTTAAATTATTCCTCAATTCAGATCGTAACGAACTAATTGATTTAAACACGTAAATTTTATTCCACTTACGTATACAATGCTAACTACCTGGTGTTTAGTTTCGCCCGTACAGGAACGATGGAATTCTTGGTGCTTTTACTCAGGAAATGTGAAACAATCCTATTCAGTACAAAGGAGAAAAACGTGCTCTTGTTTGGGAATAAAGCGGATAACATCTGGCCGGTGGCGGATGTACCAGGAAGTTGGCACGACGGCGCTGGGTTTCTCAGCGCGCTCACTTCGTGCTGCGGCCGTCAGCCGTACGCAACGCGTTCATCAGATGCTGCCCGACTTGATGAACCACGGAAGGGGCAGGGTCGTGACGTAGCGTCTCATCTCATCTAAGAGAGGCGCGGCAAAGTCTGGAGGAAGACGCGTTCCTCGGAGGGGTGGAAACAGGAGAAGACATCGCAAGGGGCCACCTAATACGGACACCATCTTCTCCGAAATGGTTGCGTTTAAACCTAGGCTCGAGCTTCGCAATGAAGGGTTCTAAGTGATGAGTGAAACGGAGCTTCTGTTGTTTACTGTCATGCCATCACTGTGTTTGTGTAACGCCTACTCATTTATACACACTCCAGTCTACCTTGATCCTCTACGGGTGAAATAGAGTTTAACAGAATCCTCGATTTTCCCACCTTGTAGAAATGCTGTATAGAATTACAAGCGATAAATAAATCCTTTCTAAACAAAATAAATATGGTTTCACAGTTTTTGATCTTTAAAATAGATTAAACTTGCAAACGTAAAAATCTAATGCTCATTAAAAAGGAAGAAAAGCACATGGAAATATGAAACCACCATGCATTCAGTTTCTAGAACTCTTCTGTCATGCATTTACGAACGCTGCCGTAACGTTTAGGGTCGTTACACACCTCCATCACTCAAACGCACCATAGTGTAAAATGAAAGCAATGTGGTCTGGATTCTGGAGCTGGAAGAAATGTTCGTCATCAATACGTGTGACGATCAGTCCTTGATCGCCAGAACATGCATAAACGTCTACAACAGAGAAAGGGCATCTAACACTTAAAATGACAAGCCGGAGAAGTGCTCTAAGCTCGGCAATTTTCTTGGTACTATTCGAGAGAGTAAGGAATCTGAAGAAACAGTATATACGCGTTGCAAGATCATCATGTTGTGGTCTACTAATTATTTAATTTACTTAACTCGAGCCCCCAATAATGATACAGAATCCCAAAACCACAACGGCCGGCCGGAGTGGCCGTGCGGGTCTAGGCGCTACAGTCTGGAGCCGAGCGACCGCTCCGGTTGCAGGTTCGAATCCTGCCTCGGACATGGATGTGTGTGATGTCCTTAGGTTAGTTAGGTTTAATTAGTTCTACGTTCTAGGCGACTGATGACCTCAGAAGTTAAGTCGCATAGTGCTCAGAGCCATTTGAACCATTTTGAGCCAAAACCACAACTCTCTTTACAAACCTAACTTGTAGTTGTTTGTTTTCCATCGTTACGGACTTCTTACCTGTGTCTGTAGTAATGTAAGATTTCATAAATGACAAACAAAAAACTTGGAATAATCTTGGTTTATTATTCATCGCTCGGAAAATGCAACAGGTCTTATGCTCTGGACTACTGACGTATATATTTCTGCCTCAGTGAATCAGTGTTGCAACCTTCACCCTATGCAGAAACAATGCGGCGCCACCTTGTAATCACGCGCGCGCACACACACACACACACACACACACACACACACACACACACATACACTAGTTTTCTCCAAAATCTCTACCAAGACTCTCAACACAACAACCAAATGTAGCGTAGGATTTAGGATGAGTGGGATTCAGGCTGGGGGCTGTGCAGAGAATAGTAATACATTTTCAATAGAACAAAATGTTGACTAGCCCGTAACGAACATTAAACATGGTTACACACAATCAATACAACGAATGTGTTCCATCAACAACAAAAATGAAATGTAGCCGGTCGGCCTAAACAATCAGAAATTTACAATGGTTGGGTCTCGGCCAAAATCAGTAATAGTATCTGAGATAACGTCATCAGTACAATAGAGGATGAAAAACAAAATCTTCAGCTTAACTAGGATCATAACACACAACTACACATCGACTACTACTGTTACTGTTAACGGATAGCTACACACAACTCTCTACTAAACTAATTACAAACATATCTCAATAATTCTTATACAATAACACAACAATAGGTTATTTGCGTAAAATGAGTCACAAGGTGATTTCTCAGCTAAATGTGTCAACCACTGAGTCCCCACACGACCTAGTTCAAACAACACGCCTCAGGTTTAATGCAATTATTAACGCTCGCAGCATGCAGTAAACAAATTTGAACTGCTCTCGTTCACAGTTCACACACCTGCACTCCGTGTATCAACATAAAGGAACCTCAACTTGCTTCATGACAACTACGGATAAACACGCAGAATTCGTGGCTAGCAAACACACGCAGTGCACCTCTCGCGTACCACACACTGCACTGCTTTAACTAAAACCAACTACTTCAATCGTCAGCTGCAAAGGCGCTCAGGCAGTGCTCCATCGATATCTGTCTGTCTGGGAAAAGACAGTAACCGTTCCACGAGGCTGTTGTGTCTACACGGAACTTACGCCATGCTCGCAGACCGTAGTGCTGCCCACCAGCTTCTCCATGACGTCGCTCCTGGCTCTACCCAGATCTCGCTCGTTCGTCTCCTTAGCAACAATAGGCTATCGCTTTCAGCTCCAGCCGTTATGCACACCTCGGCCGCTCTGCCAGTCCAGCCCCTTGCGGCACTACGACGGCTCGTCCACCGCTATCATCGTGGCGATGGCGCTGGACTCGAGAAGAGATTTGCTGATACCACTTGCTGCAGCTGACTGACCACACCTCCATCCATGCTTTCAACCATTTCGGTCACAGCGGCGCTCACGGAATTACTTGCCCGCGCTTTCCGCCCTCTCGTGGTTCCACCGCCACCGATAAACTGACTCTCTGGAGGTGGGGAGAACAACTGTGCCATTCGACATGCCACAATATCCTCACCTCCCCCCCCCACCCCCCACAAGACGTTTTTAACCTCCTCCATAGCCAGCAAACGAGGGCAACACACACAGAGTCTGCAATGAAACAACATGAAACTAGCTCGAACAATCACTATCAAACATGGCTACATCCTGCCATGTCCTCACTAACATTTCTGAGTCAGACACATTTAAAACAGACTTTACACAACTACACACATTTAAAATAGAACCCAATACTTCTCTGCCTGGACAAAACATTCCAAGGTGACATGCAGTCATAGACAACAAGTACCTCAAAAATTCTTGGCCCTACATTCACTGTCTAGCATCTGCACTGCGGCAGTAGTAGAGAACATCCGACTAGAATCCTGGCAAATTAGCTTTGAGTAGTACCCCACACTGCGCGAAAGCAACCCTGTCCAAACTGACACCTAGTAGGGCCCCTCTGGCCATCCCACAAGACACAGTAACTCCTCCCGATTAAAAATCACTAGTCCACCACACAATGCACAAATCTGATATACCGACGACAACAGACAGAATAACATCATAGCAAAAGCACACTGCGTGGCTCACGCCAGAAAATCACGCACCAGGCCCCAGGAAGCAACCCACGCACCTGAAAACAGAAGCCGGCCAGTGTGGCCGAGCGGTTCTAGGCCCTTCAGTATGGAACTGCGCGACCGCTACGGTCGCAGGTTCGAATCCTGCCTCGGGCATGGGTGTGTGTGATGTCCTTAGGTTAGTTAGGTTTAAGTAGTTATAAGTCTCGGGGACTGATGACCTCAGATGTTAAGTCCCATAGTGCTCAGAGCCATTTGAACCATTTTTTTGAAAACAGAAACAGCAGTACAACTCCGCCCTTAAGCTTGCCCAACCCAGAAAGTCAGCTAATCCTGTCCGAGCATATTCCCGTTGTCAAGTGAATTGGATTAACCACGATCTGCCGAAGTTATGGAGAGAGTTCCGACATTACGTAGCAAGAAACCGCCCATGGAGAGCCACTGCACATGACAGCTAATTCCCGTGCACCCAGTCTGCGCCCAGCACATCACTAGCCGCCATAGCTGAGGTAATACACAGGACAGCAAGACACAATCTCTTATCTATTATTCTAATACTATCAGGCTACGCCAACACCACCCATGCTCTGCTACCAAATGTAGCATAGAATAGATGGAGTGGGATTCGGGCTGCGAGTTGTGCAGAGGTGGGTTCAATTTAATAACTGAATGGCAAATTTTTAAAAGAGGACAGCTTGCGATTGATAAATTTTTCAGGAGATAGAAAAAACATTCTACATCGTTGTCTAACAATTTAATGGTTAATTTGTTTCTGCCATGTGAAATAATGCTTTTTCTACACTGGATAAGGCTAACATTACGTAATTTGAATAGTATTTGTAGCTGCTATACTGATTTTTTTTTACCTGGTGTTGTTCCCTTACAGCAATAAATGGGAAGGCAAAACAATTTTAAGCCATTTAAAATTACGTGAAAGTAAGACCTTATAATAAATTAATATAAGTAACTAGAGCGCAACAATTTAACATAAGATAAATAGGTCTCTGTTGAGCGCAATATTAGAAAAATACATTATTCTCCTCAGAATGAAATCAAATGATCGTATGGGACTGATGACCGGGAGTGTCCACATCTACATCTACATCTACATTTATACTCCGCAAGCCACCCAACGGTGTGTGGCGGAGGGCACTTTACGTGCCACTGTCATTACCTCCCTTTTGTGTTCCAGTCGCGTATGGTTCGCGGGAAGAACGACTCTCTGAAAGCCTCCGTGCGCGCTCTAATCTCTCTAATTTTACATTCGTGATCTCCTCGGGAGGTGTAAGTAGGGGGAAGCAATATATTCGATACCTCATCCAGAAACGCACCCTCTCGAAACCTGGCGAGCTAGCTACACCGTGATGCAGAGCGCCTCTTTTGCAGAGTCTGCCACTTGAGTTTGCTAAACATCTCCGTAACGCTATCACGGTTACCAAATAACCCTGTGACGAAACGTGCCGCTCTTCTTTGGATCTTGTCCATCTCCTCCGTCAATCCGATCTGGTACGGATCCCACACTGATGAGCAATACTCAAGTATAGGTCGAACGAGTGTTTTGTAAGCCACCTCCTTTGTTGATGGACTACATTTTCTAAGGACTCTCCCAAAGAAACTCAACCTGGTACCCGCCTTACCAACAATTAATTTTATATGGTCATTCCACTTCAAATCATTCCGCACGCATACTCCCAGATATTTTACAGAAGTAACTGCTACCAGTGTTTGTTCCGCTATCATATAATCATACAGTAAAGGATCCTTCTTTCTATGTATTCGCAATACATTACATTTGTCTATGTTAAGGGTCAGTTGCCACTCCCTGCACTAAGTGCCTATCCGCTACAGATCTTCCTGCATTTCGCTACAATTTTCTAATGCTGCCACTTCTCTGTATACTACAGCATATTCCGCGAAAAGCCGCATGGAACTACCGACACTATCTACTAGGTCATTTATATATATTGTGAAAGGCAATGGTCCCATAACACTCCCCTGCGGCACGCCAGAGGTTACTTTAACGTCTGTAGACGTCTCTCCATTGATAACAACATGCTGTGTTCTGTATGCTAAAAATTCAATCCAGCCACATAGCTGGTCTGATATTCCGTAGGCTCTTACTTTGTTTATCAGGTGACAGTGCGGAACTGTATCGAACGCCTTCCGTTAAGTCAAGGAAAATAGCATCTACCTGGGAGCCTGTATCTAATATTTTCTGGGTCTCATGAACAAATAAAGCGAGTTGGGTCTCACACGATCGCTGTTTCCGGAATCCATGTTGATTCCTACAGAGTAGATTCTGGGTTTCCAAAAACGACATGATACTCGAGCAAAAAAGTGTTCTAAAATTCTACAACAGATCGACGTCAGAGATATAGGTCTATAGTTTGGCGCATCTGCTCTACGGCCCTTCTTGAAGACTGGAACTACCTGTGCTCTTTTCCAATCACTTGGAACCTTCCGTTCCTCTAGGGACTTGCGGTACACGGCTGTTAGAAGGGGGGCAAGTTCTTTCGTGTACTATGTGTAGAATCGAATTGGTATCCCGTCAGGTCCAGTGGACTTTCCTCTGTTGAGTGATTCCAGTTGCTTTTCTATTCCTTGGACACTTATTTCGATGTCAGCCAATTTTTTGTTTGTGCTAGGATTTAGAGAAGGAACTGCAGTGCGGTCTTCTTCTGTGAAACAGCTTTGGAAAAAGGTGTCTAGTATTTCAGCTTTACGCGTGTCATCCTCTGTTTCAATACCAACATTATCACGGAGTGTCTGGATATGCTGTTTCGAGCCACTTACTGATATAACCTAAGACCAGAACTTCCTAGGATTTTATGTCAAGTCGGTACATAGAATTTTACTTTCGAATTCACTGAACGCTTCACGCATAGCCCTCCATAGTGGTCGGTGCAATCGTAGAAGCTCCCCTTACCAGTGTATTTACTAAAATATGCCGAAATATAACAGTGCTTTAGTTGTAACCAAAGTCGATCATTAGTTTGTGTACTGTTCTTGTTTGAGAGAGGGTGTGCCTGCTTATGCATATGTATTTGTATCTTGTCTAAGCTTTATTCCGTAAAGTTGGCTACGATTTCTGCAGTTTTCTGGCGAATCGTGATTGGCGTTGTTGTTCCTGTAGTCTCTTCAGGGACTGGCGTGGTTCCGGTTGTTTCATTTTATTTGTGTTACCTGTTACGAGCGCTTCTCGGAGGCAGGCCTGCTTAGGCAGCACAACACGTTTTATCCCCGCTGTCACATAATTGACTCAGCGCTAACTTTGACATCGTTTAGCTTATATTTGTCTGAGAGGTTTTGGCTGCGTTTAAAATTGGAGTGAAGCTCTCTTTGCCTTCGCAGTAGTTTCCTAACTTTGTTGTTGAACCACGGTGGGTTTTCCCCGTCCTTCACAGTTTTACTCGGCACGTACCTGTCGAAAACGCATTTTACGATCGCCTTAAACGTTTTCCATAAACACTCAACATTGTCAGTGTCGGAACAGAAATTTTCATTTTGATCTGTTAGGTAGTCTGAAACCTGCCTTCTATTACTCTTGCTAAACAGATAAACCTTCCTCCCTTTTTTTATATTCCTATTAACTTCCATATTCAGGGATGCTGCAACGGCCTTATGATCACTAATTCCCTTTTCTGCACTTACAGAGTCGAAAAGTTCGGGTCTGTTTGTTATCAGTAGGTCGAAGATGTTATCTCCACGAGTCGGTTCTCTGTTTAATTGCACGAGGTAATTTTCGGATAGTGCACTCAGTATAATGTCACTCGATGCTCTGTCCCTACCACCCGTCCTAAACATCTTAGTGTCCCAGTCTATATCTGGTAAATTGAAATCTCCACCTAAGACTATAACATGCTGAGAAAATTTATGTGAAATTTATTCCAATATTTCTCTCAGTTGTTCGGCCACTAATGCTGCTGAGTCGGGAGGTCGGTAAAAGGAGCCAATTATTAACCTAGCTCGGTTGTTGAGTGTAACCTCCACCCATAATAATTCACAGGAACTATCCACTTCTACTTCACTACAGGATAAACTACTACTAACAGCGACAAACACGCCACCACCGGTTGCATGCAATCTATCCTTTCTAAACACCGTCTGCGCCTTTGTAAAAATTTCGGCAGAATTTATCTCTGGCTTCAGCCAGCTTTCTGTACCTATAACGATTTCAGCTTCGGTGCTCTCTATCAGCGCTTGAAGTTCCGGTACTTTACCAATGCAGCTTCGACAGTTTGCAATTACAATACCGATTGCTGCTTGGTCCCCGCATGTCCTGACTTTGCACCGCACCATTTGAGGCTGTTGCCCTTTCTGTACTTGCCCGAGGCCATCTAACCTAAAAAACCGCCCAGTCCACGCCACACAACCCCTGCTACCCGTGTAGCCGCCTGCTGCGTGTAGTGGACTCCTGACCTATCCAGCGGAACCCGAAACCCCACCACCCTATGGCGCAAGTCGAGGAATCTGCAGCCCACACGGTCGCAGAACCGTCTCAACCTCTGATTCAGACCCTCCACTCGGCTCTGTACCAGAGGTCGACAGTCCCAGAGCGGGGAAAATCTCCAACCAGCCAGGAATCGAACCCGGTCCCATTGCATGGCAGTCATAAGGGCTGAAAACTTAGTTGTATTACAATTCACAGTCATGTTTTCAAGCTCATTTAAATTATAACTGAATAACTTGGTATTTACAATGCTTTTGAACCTAAACGATTTAGTAATAAATTTATAGCTCTAAGTGTTCACAAACCTACTCTACGTTCATAAAAAAAATGGAACTTGTTACAAAATTTTTTAGTAATTTTCATCAATTTTTGTGGAGAGCCACGTCTTCGCCTCATTATAAAAGACTTCATACTGTGAAAATACTAGACAGTTTAGTGGATTTAGAGTCCAACGATATACGGCTCAGCAACTGTTTGCCCCTCTCTTATAAACTATACTCACAGTACAGAAACTACTGGGGAACAAATGCTACTTTGTGCCGTTTTCTTGTGCCTCTTTCTACTGTCTCCGGTGGGATGACGGCATTTTTGTATAAAGGGAGCAACCAGATTAAAAAAAACAAAAAACACTGTATAGTTTGCTTTTCCTGCATAAACTTTAAACCGACCATGGCAGCTGAATTTGGTGATAAGTGACATACACTGATCTAGAATAAGCACTCGTTCGCACACTCGTAACTTTCTTTTCGCGATATCAAAGTTTCTGTCAGGTGATAGAATATCCTTCAATGGGGAATTAGTGGTAGATTTTGTCAACAGTAGCATTGTTTTGCCATATGTTTGCGTTCTTGTCTCCGCATACATGTCTTAACAAATGGTGTTCTTTTACGTCTTTGGGAACAAAGTTGCCAATGTAGTGGAACCGGTATAGAATGATGGACATTTCATTACGACCTTTCGTATCTGTGCTGTTGTCGTGATAACAGTAAAAATATACCTTCCATTTGTTTTCAGGTTAGTATCTCATGATTAAAAACCCATACCATACTAAAAAGCAATCAAGCTTACCTTTCTTTCCTTGCTTTTTCATCATTATTGGAACTTCAAACTCAGAGACGCTGATGTTAATATTATCTGTTAAGAAATCAATCAAAGCTTACACTAAAAAGCACTAATTGCTGCATTTTTCATGGAGTTGTTCCCTTTTAGAAACAACTGGAGCATTAAATCAGATCCCTACAGGCGGCCAGACATTAACAGCGCCCGGTTTTAGTTCCGTTAGGTCCATCTATGTAACAAGAAACCGACACCAACAAAATTTGAATTCCAAATTTTTGAGAAGTTTTTTAGTATTAACCGATTCAATCAACAGCATAAAAGTACGCTTCCAATGAAATAAAATACTTCCGTTGTCAGTAAAGAACTTAATCAGGGCTACACACATCAGCTGAAGAAAATGTCTTTCATTAAATCAAAGAATTAAATCCAAACTTTCCACTAATATATTTAACCAGGCCACCACTTTCACCTACGCTGCTGTTTTTATTCTAGGGACTAGTCACATCATTCCTATGGAGCCAGACAATCCCTATCTCAGAATTACGACGTGTCTTATAGCTAATATTTCATATTGTGTAACTTAAAGTTATGTTATGGTTAATAATGCATATAGTTAAGTGCATTTAAATGACACAGGAAATCGCTCACAGAATACCGGTTCTGGTTTCATGCAAAATTTGACAATGTTTCGATGAAATAAGTTGAATGGGATTAAAGGGCTAAAACATACAGAACCAAAAATTAGTAGAAAAATACAAAAATGAAAATCTGACGGAATGTTATCAAGAGATATGACTCTGTTTGAACAGAGGATTACAAAACTGTAACTGGATTTCGTCTAGTTAAAGTAAGTTATTTATATATCTTTAGTGAGGTTTTAATTAATTAATTAATACTAGATACATCATTTTAAGTAAAACTGTTTGTCAGAGCGAAATTATATGGATCCTTGTATGTTAGCCAGGAGATCAAAGATAAAGTCTGGCTACCGAAAATCGTTCTAGGTCATTTAGCATCACCCAGGGTGCACGTTCAGTATTCCATTGCGGACGCGAGCTAGTTTACACGAAGTGTTTTCATCACCTGCTTCAGTGAGATACATCAACTGCTTCGAAAAGCTTTTCTAAAAAGTTTCAGTAAAGATGTGCAGTGTTCTAGATAGTTGGTAGAATCCATCTCCCACAAAACCCATTAACGTGAATACGAGGTGGTTCTGACATACAACAATGTGAGTAATTCCTAAAAGAGAAAACAAATACGAAAACTTTAACCATTGGTAGCAATCGATTTTGGATTGATGTAGCGAGAAGCGAGTTCAATGGAACTACACAGTTCTTGCGTTTTCATCTGTTTCTACAGTAGAGTTCCACAGCGCCTGTCAGTAGCCCTTCGTTTGTTAATCTTCCACGGTCTTCGTGATTGTGTGTGGGCGCAAGCTGAGTTGGCAACACTTCACTCTCAGCTCCAGGCTGTGCTGGCTTCGCAGCCTGAGGCTTCAGTGGCTGGCTCGGTCCTGGTGATCCAACGGACATCCAGCACGACCCATGAGTCTGCCGATCGGTCTACACCAATGGTCACCTCTGTTGCTGCTCATGCTGAGGTTGACCACTTACCCGTCCTCGAGTGGGAGATCGCCTCGAGGCGTGGCAGGCTGCGAGAGACTTCCCAGTTGGCCAAGCGTAAGGCCTCATCGGTTAGTCTGATAAACTGGTTCCAGGTGTTATCTGTGACTGCCATCGTCCCTCAGCCAGATGCAGTCGCTTGTCGTGTTTCAGCCTGCAAAATCCGGGTAGTCACAGAGGGTGTGTTTATTGGTAGCTGGGAGCTCCTATGTTAGGCACGTTATGAGGCCCCTTAGGGACATGGCCGTCAAGGAGGGGAAGAAAGCGTCTGCACTTCCTATGCATACAGAGTCAAGTCATTTCAGACATGGAACAGGTCCTTACGGATGCCATGAAGAGAACAGGATACAGCCAACTGCACGTGGTGGTTCACGTCGGTAATAAACATGTGAGTCGCTGTGGATCGGAAGAGATTCTCTCTCGTTTGATAGGCAATCAGAAGTGGTACAGGCTACTGGTCTTGCTTGCGAGATCAAAGCAGAGATCACCATCTGCAGCACAGTCCACAGAACCGATTGTGGATCTCTCGTAAGAGGCGAATGGAGAGTTCAAATCAGATGTAGGCTGCAGATACCTCGCCTTGCGCCATAGGGTGGTGGGGTTTCGGGTTCCGCTAAATTGATCAGGAGTCCACTACACGGAGAAGGCTGCTACACGGGTAGCAGAGGGTGTGTGCCGTGCACTGAACCGATTTTTAGGTTAGAGCATCTCTCGGACACAAAAAAAGGGATTCAGTGTCAAAAGGTGCATGTCGAACACAGGAAGAACGTACAGCTAGGAATTCTCAGTATAACACTTGTGAAGTGTGGAAAAGTACCGGAGCTCCAAACGCTAATAGAAAGCACTTATGCTCAATTCATTGCAAGCAGTGAAAGCTGGCTAAAGTCGGTGATAAATTCATCCAAAATTTTTGCGAAGGATCGAACGGTATTCAGAAAGGAGAGGCTAAAGGCAGTTGGCGTGTTGTTGCCGTTAGAAGAAGTTTATCTTGTAGCGAAATTGAAGTGGGTATTTCCTGTGAGTTTCTATGGCAAACGGAATAAAATAATAATTGAATCCTTTTACTGATCTCCTAACTCAGATGATACTATTGCTGAAAGGTTCAAAGAAAATTTGAGTGTAATTTGAAACATTCTGGCTCATACTATTGCAATCTACCATCAATTTGTTGGTGAAATTACATGTTTAAAACGTAGGTACGCAAAAAATCTCATCCGAAATTGTGCTAAACACATTCGCTGAAAATTATTTCGAGCAATTAGTTTATGAGCCCACTCCAATAGTAAACGGTTTTGAAAATACACTTGATCTCTTAGCAACAACTAATCGTGAGCTAATAACATTCTTCAAAACGGATGCAAGGATTAGTGAACACAGGGTTGCCGTAGCAAGACTGCATACCGTAACTTCCAAATCCTTGAAATATAAACGAAAAATATATCTACTCAAAAATCAGATAAAAGTTCTCTTGATCCCTTCCTGAGAGACAATCTCAACTCCTTCTAAATTAACAATGTAACTGTAGACCAATGTGGCTTGAATTAAGAGAAATCGTATCGATAGCAACTATAAGATTTATACCAAATAAATTAAAAAATCGACGGAGCTGATACCCCCAGGAAACAGAACACTGTTGCAAAAACAACAAAAAAAGCATGCCAATGTTAAACGAATGCAATATCTCAAAGATGGGCGATCTTATAAAGAAGCTCGAAATTTAGCGTGGACATCAATGTCAGATGCTTATAACAGTTTCCAGCATGAGACTTTGTCTCAAAATGTGGCAGGAAATCCAAAGAGAAGCCGGTCGTATGTAAAGTATGCTAGCGGCAATAGGCAATCCACGCCTTCTCTGTGCGACAGCAATGGAAATACTATCGATTTCACTGCTACTACAGCAGAATTTTTAGACACTGTCCTCTGAAATTCCTTCAGCTAAGAGGACGAAGTATATATTCCTGAATTCGAATGAAGAGCAGCTGCCAACATGAGTAACTTTAGAAGTAGAAAACCTCGGAGTAGTGAAGCCCTTTAAATATCTTAATAAATGCATGTCTTCCGGTCCTGACTGTATACAAATTAGGTTCCTCTCAGAGTATGCTAATACGATAGACTCATAATTAACAATCATATACAACCGCTCGCTCTACGAAAGATCTGTACCCAAAGATCGGAAAGTTTCACAGATCACACCAATATTAAAGGAAGGCAGTTGAGTAATCCACTAAATTACTGGCGCATATCAATAACGGCGATATGCAACAGGATTTTGGAATGTATGTCGTATTCGAATTACCTGTAAGAGAACGGTCTATTGACAGACAGTGAACACGGATTTAGAAAACATCGTCCTTCTGGAACACAACTAGCTCTTTACTCACACGAAGTGTTGAGTACTATCGACATGGGATTTACAGTTGATTGCGTATTTCTAGATTTCCAGAAGGCTTTTGTCACCTTACCGCACAAGCGGCTTGCAATCCAATTGTTTGCTAATAAAATATCGTCTCAGTTATGTGCCTCGATTCGTGGTTTCCTGTCACTTAGGTCACAATTCGTTGTAACTGATGGAAAGTCATGGAGTAAAACGTAAGTGATACCCGGCGTTTCCAAGGTAAAAGTATATGTCCTCTGCTGTTCCTTATTGACATAAACCATTTAGGAGACAATCTGAGCAGCTTTCTTAGGTTGTCTGCAGATGATGCTGTCATTTATCATCAAGTAAAATCATCAGAAGATCAAAATAAATTGCAAAACCGTTTACAAAAGATAGCTGTATGCCAATTGTCCCTAAATTATGAAAAGTGTGAGGTTATCCACATGATTGCTAAAACGTATCCGTTGAACTTCGGTTACACGACAAATTACTCAAATCTAAAGGCTGTAGCTTCAACTACATACCAATGAATTACAATTACGAAAGACTTAAATTTCAAAGAAGACATGGAAAATGTTGTGAGGAAGGCGAACCAAAGACTCCAATTTACTGTCAGAACAGTTGAGAGATGCAACAGATCTACTAAAGAGAGTGCGTACTCTACGCTTGTCCGTCATCTTTTGCAGCACTGCTTTGCGTGTGGGATCCTTACCAGGTCAGAATACATCGAGAAAGGTAAATAGGGGCAGCACGTTTTGTACTAACAAAAAATAGGGAAGAGATTGTCACGGACATGATACAGGATTTGGGGTAGACAGCATTAAAACAAAGGAGCTTCTCACGAAATTTCAATCACCAACTTTCTGCTCCGAAAGCGAAAATATTTTGTTGACGTCGACCTATGTAGGGAGAAACAATCATCGTAGTAAAATAGGGAAAATCGGAGCTCGCACAGAAATATGTAGGTGTTCGTTTTTTCAGCGTGCTGTTCGTGAATGGAATAATAGAGAATTATTGTGTAGGTGGTTCGATGAACCCTCTGTCAAGCACTTAAGTGTGAATTGCGGAATATCCATGTAGATGTAAGTGTAGATGAGTCTGAGAGAGATCCGGCGATCTTGCTGGCCAAAGTAGGGTTTGGCAAGCACGAAGACAAGCAATAGAAACTCTCGCCGTGTGCGGACTGGTGTTATCTTGCTGAAATGTAGGCCAATAATGGCTTTCTATGGTGAGCAACAAAACAAGGTGTAGTATATCGTCGACGTACCGCTATACTGTAAGGGTGCCAGCGCAAGGGGTCCCTGTAAGAAAGGAAAGGGCATCCCGTACCTTCACTCCCGGTTGTCGGGCTCTGCTCGGAGGCATTTGCAGTGGCGTCGGGCACATTTGGCCTGCAGTATAATTGAGTAGAGTAGAATTGTCTTCAGTGATGAGTACTGCTTCGGAGTGAGCCCGGATGACAAGTGAAGACATGTTTGGAGATGCCCTGGACAGCTGTTGGATACCAACATGGCTATCGCCTGGAAGTCGAACCGAAGTGAGAGTGAATGACAGGTATGGAGATCCCAACCTTATTCAGTTCTACGCCAGAGTCCGTTATTCGAAGTCGCTGGCGGTTTTGTGGTGTGTCATTCTATCGGCAATTCATGACCAGATGTTTCCATTGGATGAGACATCTGGAGAACGTGACTGCCAAGACAACAATGGGACATCCTCCCTATCGTGGTATTAATAATCGAAACGTCCTGGGACACAGGCTCGAATCTCACCACTGCTTAAATTTCGGATACAAATCGTCAGTAATGGTGGCCGAAGAATTCCGGCATAACAAATCATCCTAATTCAGTCGACGGCCTTGTCAAAGAGGCGGAGGAGCGGACAGAGATTCATGTCACTCTCTAGCCCTTGAGGTGGGAAACTCCCCCTAAAGACGGATGAATCAGCAGTGATCAACGGCATGAAGATGCAGAAGGCAATGGAAACCACTGCATTAAAGACACATAATGTTTATCCACAGGATATGTGGCCTCTAACTGAAAAAGTGTCGTGGTGATTTCTCCCTTGAAAAACGATTCCGAATGAAATGTCCGAACACAGAATGGGCAAGGGATAGGAGGCGTGGAAGCGTGAACCCAGGCTGAGCACGTCATTTTTCCTTAAAAAATTAAAAGTCTTATTTAGAAATATGGCAGCAATCAGAACGATAAATAAAACCACAATCTTCTCTTGCATCTGATATATAATAATGAACAGCAAGTTTGTCTTACACAAGCAGTCTTTAACACAAGAGAAAAATCAGTTTAATCAACAAGCTACATTACACAAGCAAATTTAAAACTGAGAAACAATAAATAATTGATGTAACTACTGTTTATCACAATAAGTAGGACGAAGGCACCCTTTCCCCACGTAGGGGCCACTCAAAAAACACTGTAGACAAGTTAAAGTCACCCAAAATTTTTAAACGGGCGTAAGCCGCTTAAATAAAACACGACGAGTATAACAGAGGAATCAAGGAAAGATTCACAAATTAAATTACACAACAAACAAGAACAAGAATCAATGCTCCCAGAAAGAGGGCAGATTTACAAGTTCAAATCTGGTAATCTTCCAATGAACTACAAGAAGCTTGCAACCAAGTTACGCCAAGCTATCTACAGCAGTGAATTATAGATATAATTTAAACGTTCAAAAACTTACGTACAGTAAATGTTCGTAAACTCACATAGAGAATATAGAATCTTACCTTCGTTACATAACAGCACAAAATAGGGCAAGCTCGAAAAGACACTTACTTAAAACCACCCATCAAATACAATATCAGAAAACTTTACTCGTTTAGCAGCTGCAGCTGGAACCAAAACTCCAGTGAGAGCCAAAAGACCACCGAAGACGCCGTCCGAGTGCACGCCCAGGCCGAAATATAAAAGTACGTACCGCGGGCAAGCGCCGCGTCAATTACAGTGTCACGACTCAGAAGCCAAGACTGTCAACAAACAGCATACACACTACGACATTAAGTCAAAGTGCTCCGCCGATAAGGTGTTCGGGTTTTTCAAGACTCAATAAATCCCTTAAAGTAACGTAACGTTCGCTAAGCAATTACTTTACTCTAATAAGGATTACAACTTTTAATTATAAGCAGAAATTTCAATTACCGTACTAAAAGTCCTCCTATAAGAAGATAAGATATTTTTCATAACCAATATCAGATTTACCAAGAAATCCAATGCTCTTTTGAAACTACAGAATATCCGCCAGGCACGGACATTACGCTTAACATTTATAGATAAGATTGAGGTTGCAAACCCTCAAGATTTAAACCCATCTCAAACAAATTTGAAAGAACATTATTTTAAAATATCAAAAACTGATTCAACATTGGTCAAAACTTAAATCTAAGGATCATAAAATACTAATAGCAATGCATATTAAGTACCACCGGCAGAATCGGGGCAGAACCGTTCAAGGACAAATTTACCGCTTCAGTCAGTGGCCCATCTGAGTAAACGTTCATGTAACCCAAGGCTAACTCAGGGGTGCTAACAGACCAGCTGCCCGTGCAAATTTCTTGTACACACATAAATAGAAATCACTAGGCAAATCAGCAACTTTACACTCGCGGCTTCACATAGGTTACAGCAGTTGCAAGAAAACCTCATCTTTCAAACTCCACAGGCGAGTTTTGCTGAGCGAATAAACACAATATACACCACAACTTCTTTAGTACTCCGTATGCCATCATTCAAAACCCTATTCCGGCCGTCAACATCCAAACTGCACATGGTGAGAACATTCAAGAAGGCAAACTGCTGGTCCAGTCCCTCTCCAAAATCCTCTCAGTCCGTAGCTGCTACAGCCTCGTATCAACACCTACTCGCAAACCGCGGCACAGGTCCCGCCATTTCCTCACTTTATTATTTAATCATATGGCTAGTGCCCCCCCTCCCGGGCAGGCCGTTCACTGGATGCCGGTCTTTCGATTTGACGCCACTTCGGCGACCTGCAGTCGATGAGGATGATAGGATGACGATGAGGACAGCATAACACCCAGTCCCCGGGCGAAGCAAATTTTTCCGACCCAGCAGGGAGTTTAAGCCGGGCCCAGAGGATTGACAATCCGTCACGCTGACCATTCAGCCACCGGGGGCGGACATTTCCTCACTCGTAAACAGCGATAAACCGAGCGAATCAGTGCGGCTTTCGCGCCTCCTACCGGGACGCCATTCAAACAGAGAATCGAAAGATAACACAACGCCGCCACTGCTCAGCGAACTAGTCCCCAATTCCGATTACTGAGAAGGCTGCCAAGGGGAAGGTCACCAGGAGAAAAAGACTGAATAACCAAAGAAAGGGCATCGTTCTAAGAGTAACGTTCTACGAGTCATGCGTGGCATGTCAGAAGTCTGAATGTGGTAGGGAAGCTAGGAAATCTGAAAACGGAAAGACTAAGGCTGAGCTTAGATGTAGTGGTCGTCAATGAAGTGAAATGGAAAGAAGACAAGCATTTCTGGACAGATGAGTGCAAGATAGTAGCAACAGCAGCAGAAAATGATATAACGGGAGTAGGGTTCGTTATGAACAGGAAGGTAGGGCAGAGAATGAGTTCCTGTGACCAGTCCACTGACAGGATTATTCTCATCAGAATCGACAGCACCGACAACTATAGTTCAGGTATATATGCCGACGTCGCAGAGACATGATGAAGAGGCAGAGAAAATTCAATGAAGATCCTGAAATGGTAGTTCATTCAGTAAGTAAAGGAGATGAAAATCTGATTGTCGTTGGCGACTGAATTCCGGTTGTTGAAGAAAGCGTTACGTGAGGATATGGACTTGGTACTAAGATTAAGAGAGGAGAAAGACTAATTAAGTTCTGCAATAAACTTCAGCTAGTAACAGCGAATACTCTGTTCAAGAATCACAAGAGGTGGAGGTATACTTGGAAAGGCCATGGAATACGGCAAGATTTCAGTTAAAATACAACATGGCCAGGCAGAGATTTACAAATGAGATAGTCGATTGTAATGCTTACGAATGAGCAGATATAGATCCAGATCACGATGTAATATTGATGAAAAAGAGGCTTATGTTTAAGACATCGATCAGGAACAACGAATGGGCAAAAGAAAAAAAAATGGGATACGGAAGTACTAAGGAATGAAGAAATATTCTTGAAGTTCTCTGAGGCTATAGATACTGCGATAATGAATAGCTCAGAAGGTACTTCAGTTGAAGAGGAATGGACATCTCTAAAAGGGTAATCACAGAAGCAAGAAAGTAAAACATATGTACAAAAAAGGTAGCTGCGAAGGAACCATGAGTAACAGAAGAAGTACTTCAGCTGATCGTTGAAAGAAGGAAGTACAAAAAAGTTCACGTAAATTCAGTAATACAGAAATACAAGTCACTTAGAAATGAAATACTAGGGAAGTGCAAGAAAGCGAAGGCAAAATGGCTGCATGAAAAATGTAAAGAAATAGAAACAGAAATAACTGTCCGTAGGACTGACTCAACATATAGAAAAGTCAAAACAACCTTCGGTGAAGTTAAATGCAAGGATGGTAACGTTAAGAGTGCAGTTTGCGTTGCACTGTTAATAGCAGTCCAGAGAGTGAATAGGTGGGAATATTATATTGAAGGCTTCTTATCTGATGACATGACAGGAGAAGAAACAGGAGTCGATATAGAAGAGATAGGGGATCCAGTATTAAAACAGAACTTAACAGAGCTTTGGAAGACAAAAGATCGAATATGGAGGAAGTGCTAGTTAATGTTCCATCAGAACTGCTGAAATCATTGACGGAAGAGGCAGCAAAAAGATTATTCACGTTGATATGTAGACTGTCTGCGTCTCGTGATATACCATTTGACTTTCGGAAAAACATCATCCACACAGTTAGGAATATTGCAAGAGCCGAAAACTACGAGAATTATCGTACAATGAGCTTAACAGCTTATGCGTCGAATTTTATGACAAGAATAATATATAGAAGAATGGAAAAGAAAATCGAGGAGAGGTTAGATGATGATTAGTTGGCTTTAGGGAAGGTAGAGGCACAAGAGAGGCAATTCTGACGTTGCGGTTGACAGCGGAAGCAAGGCTATAGAAACATCAAGACACATTCATAGGACTGAAAGATGGGGAATATCAATATGTACAAGAGCCAAGAAGGCAACAAGAAGAGTGGAATGCCAGCGACGTGTCCGTATAAAAAACGGTTTAAGGCTGGGATGTAATCTCTCGGCCCTATCGTTCAGTATGTACATCGAAAACACAATGAAGAAAATAAAAGAAAGTTTCAAGAGTGAGATTAAAATTCAAGGTGAAAGGATATCAATGAGAAGATCGTTGATTACGTTGCTATCCTCAGTAAAAGTTAAGGAGAATTACAAGAGCCGCTGAATGGAATGAACAGTCTAATGATCACTGAATATGAATTGACATTTATCGAAGAAAGAGGCAAGTAATGAGGAACAGCAGAATGAGAAAATCGGGAAATGTAGTATCAAGATTGTTGACCACGATGTAGATGAAGTTGAGAAATTTTGCTAACTACGCAGGAAAATAGCCCATGACGGGCGGGTCAAGCATAAAAATCAGATTAGCACTGGCAAGAGAAGTCTACTAGTATCGAACGTAGGCCTTAATTTGAGGAAGAAGTTTCTGAGGACATACGTTTGGAACACAGTATTGTGTGGTAGTGAAACATGAAATGTGGTAAAACAGGAAAAGAACAGAATCGAAGCATCTGAGGTGTGGTGCTATGGAAGAATGTTGAAGATATTGTGGACTGATAACATAGGGAGTGAACAGGTTTTCCGGAGAATCGGAGAGGAGAGGAATATATGGAAAGCACTGACAAGAAGAAGGGACAGGAGTGGTAGGAGACCTGTGAATACATCACGGAATAACTTCCACAGTACCAGAGGGAACTGTAGAGGGTAAAAACTGTAGAGGCAAGCAGAGATTGGAATACATACAGCAAATAATTGAGGAGTAGGTTGCTACTCCGAGATGAAGAGGTGAGGAGTCCGTGGCGGGCCGCATCAAACGATCAGATGGCTGATGATACTGAGACGGCACAACCATCCGCCTTAACACATCTGAACAGTGGCGTACAGTCTTCAAATTATCCGTTGTTTGTACCCAATGGGCCAGGGTGCTGAGTCCATTTGTCAATGACGAATACAGTCTGGCAACGCTCGAGCATCCACACACGAATACGTCCATCGTGACGACGTATATAGCGCCAAGGGTCGTTGGGTGTAACACTGGTGCGGTGTTGTTGGTCGCACCACTGTTGGCACGCCTGTCTCTGCTACCGCGTCAGTGGATGACTCAACTTTTGCAGCCATGCTGACTGATCGTGGTGCTTCAAAAGCGGGAAAACTTATCTTGCTGTAATAGAGCTCGGTTCCTGATTCAAGGCTGATGACGCGGCTCTACGATACTGCACAACTGAGCGAACAATATGTTTATCCTCTCGAATGCTAGTCGAATGTGGTCCATAAGATCCGACACTGCTTTGGGTATAATAATCCTAAAGATTCCATATTTATATGAGAGACGTAAGATCTCGAGCAATATAAAACGATCTTTAACATTCTATATCTTTTTTTTACTGACGTCTACAAATGTATTCCTCAGAGACGTCACCCTGGTAACGAACACATTTCTCCCAATTAGAGACTAGTCAGTGTAGAATGTTTAACCATTTGGACGGAGCTGGAACCTTTCCTTTGCTTGTACCGCTTCATCGCTGCCACAGTAAATTCCTCGAAGGTATTCTTTAAGTTTTGGAAAGAGATGAAAATCGAATGGAGCCATGTCGGGACTGTACAGACGATGATCGATGATAGTGAACCCAAGGCGTCGAATTTTTGCAAAAGTGGCAGCGCTAATGTGTGTCTGGAATTGTCTTACTGAACGACAGGGTGCTCCATACGTGGACGAGCTCTTCGTATTACTGCTTCAGTTTTTTGAGTGTCTCGCAGTTGGTTGCAGAGTTTATATTGATGCCTTTAGGTATGAATTTCATATGCATTACACCTAGAACATTCAGGTAGATTGTGGTCTAACTTTGTCTGATGATGGCACGGTCTTGACGTTTTTTGGTGCCGGTGATGTGCGGTGGAACTCCATTGAGCTCTGTTTGTTTTCGGGTTCAAAATGGTGAAACTAAATTTAATCACCTGTCACAATTTTCCTAATGAACCCACCACCCTCACACTTAAAACGCAAAAGAAGTAGTTGACAGATGTCCGATTCCTTCTGTTTGACATCATGTGTGAGCGTTTCAGGCACTCGGATCCCCGATGCGCAGAATCAGTGATATGTTTCTTTTGTTGTAAAGACGGACGATCAAGCATAAAGCTGGTGGTCATAGTGTTTTGGCTCATCTCTGTATGATTAATACATCCGCTGCTCTAGAGATTACGTGAACAATATAGATGGCATTATTCCTACCTCGTTCATGTACTTTCGCTGAAATGTTTGTGATTTGCATTTCTAAGCACAGAGCACACGACATGCCACATCGACGTTTGTGCATGGCTGTTCCAGGGCGTTGCAAATTTAATAGACAGTAGCGTAGTTACATAGCTCATACCCGTGAAAGGAGCTGAAGAAGAGATTGCATAGCACATGCTGTACCTTCGCGATCTACTTTCCTCGCCAGACT
Organism: Schistocerca piceifrons; assembly: GCF_021461385.2. Lineage (NCBI taxonomy): Eukaryota > Metazoa > Arthropoda > Insecta > Orthoptera > Acrididae > Schistocerca > Schistocerca piceifrons. The sequence continues at coordinate 520,571,144 of NC_060139.1, read as the reverse complement.
GCATAGTGCAGTAGAACAACGACACGAGGTGGTCTGGAAAGGAAACGCGGACGCACGCATTTCGCCGCCGGTCACGAATTGACTTTCAGTTTCAGTGAGTGCGCCAGATTTACTTTGTTTCTGGCTCTGTATAATCGCCGGGTCACGCGCCGCGCAGATTACGCCGCGATCGCCGATAGTCGAGTATTTAAGGCGCTGACCGGCCGGTAGCAGCAGCCCGGCGGAGGAATTTCACGGTCCGCTGGCTAACGAAGCCAAGGAGAGGAGCCGGCAGCCGGCCCGGCCCGGAGCGGCGGCACTGAACTCAGCTCGGCGGCTGCTGGTTTGCTCGTTACGGACGGCGCTTACGATGGACCGCCGGCGCCATTGACGCTTGCGCCACGGGCAAGCGACACGGACTCGGCTAGCCCATTTGTAAGAAAAGAAATTGTACTAATTCTCTACCACTTCTGAAACCACGTTAGTAGTGTGAGCAGTAATACTGGTGTAACATAGCACCATTCGTTTTCTCACGAAAAATGTAAAATAGTTACAATACTTTTAAAAAATATTTATGCTCCAAAAATAATCACCGTGTTTTCAATTACATAATCTTAGGTAAATTGAATATGGAGGAGAGGGAGGGGCGAGAAAGGAAAGGTTGTTGTTGTTGTGGTCTTCAGTCCTGAGACTGGTTTGATGCAGCTCTTCCTGCTACTCTATCCTGTGCAAGCTTCTTCATCTCCAGTACCTACTGCAGCCTACATCCTTCTGAATCTGCTTGGTGTATTCATCTCTTGGTCTCCCTCTACGATTTTTACCCTCCACGCTGCCCTCCAATACTAAATAGGTGATCCCTCGATGTCTCAGAACATGTCCTACCAACCGATCCCTTCTTCCAGTCAAGTTGTGCCAGAAGCTCCTCTTCTCCCCAATTCTATTCAATACCTCCTCATTAGTTATCTGATCTACCCATCTAATCTTCAGCAGTCTTCTGTAGCACCACATTTCGAAAGCTTCTATTCTCTTCTAGTCTAAACTATTTATTGTCCATGTTTCACTTCCATACATGGCTACACTCCATACAAATACTTTCAGAAACGACTTCCTGACATTTAAATCTATACTCGATGTTAACAAATTTTTCTTCTTCAGAAATGCTATCTTTCCATTGCCATTCTACATTTGATGTCCTCTCTACTTCGATCATCATCAGTTATTTTGCTCCCCAAATAGCAAAACTCCTTTACTACTTTAAGTGTCTCATTTCCTAATCTAATTCCCTCAGCATCACCCGATTTAATTCGACTACATTCCATTATCCTCGTTTTACTTTTGTTGATGTTCATCTTATATCCTCCTTCCAAGACACTGTCCATTCCGTTCAGCTGCTCTTCCAAGACCTTTGCCGTCTCTGACAGAATTACAATGTCATCGGCGAACCTCAAAGTTTTTTTTCTTCTCCATGGACTTTAATACCGACTCCGAACTTTTCTTTTGTTTCCTTTATTGTTTGCTCAATATACAGATTGAATAACATCGGGGATAGGATACAACCCTGTCTCACTCCCTTACCAACCACTGCTTCCCTTTCATACCCCTCGACTCTTGTAACTGCCATATCTGCTTTCTGTACAAATTGTAAATAGCCTTTCGCTCCCTGTATTTTACCCCTGCCACCTTCAGAATCTGAAACAGAGTATTCCAATCAACATTTTTAAAAGCTATCTCTAAGTCTAAAAATGCTAGAAACGTAGGTTTACCTTTCCTTAATCTTTCTTCTAAGATAAGTCGTAGGGTCAGTATTGCCCCACGTGTTCCAACATTTCTACGGAATCCAAACTGATCTTCCTCGAGGTCAGCTTCTATCAGTTTTTCCATTCGTCTGTAAAGAATTCGTGTTAGTATTTTGCAGCTGTGACTTATTAAAGTGATAGTTCGGTAATTTTCACATCTGTTAACACCTGCTTTCTTTGGGATTGGAATTATTATATTCTTCTTGAAGTCTGAGGGTATTTCGCCTGTCTCATACATCTTGCTCGCCAGATGGTAGAGTTTTATCAGGACTGGCTCTCCCAAGGCTGTCAGTAGTTGTAATGGAATGTAAGGTAAGGGACGGAATTCATGATGTCAGCTGCATCAGAACTTCATACGGAGTCAGCAGCGACGAGTGAAAATGTGTGCCCGCTCGGGATTCGAACCCGAGGTCTTCTGCTAACTTGGCAGTTACCTTAATCACTGCGCCACCCGGACACAGTGTTTATCCCCATTGTGCAGGGTATCTCGATACGCCTCTTGGCCGACCCATACTCCAACCTAGCGCCTTCTATCCGCATTAGCCGTCTATGTCCACCTTGCTCGTTACTTTGAGATTCCTGCATGAGGTCGAGTGTTACTGTGCATTCACAATGAAGGTGGTGGATTCGTAGCCCATTGATACGAATCAATTATGTGAAGGCGTAGTGTCTGTTCGTTCGGGCATATCCTAAAGCACAGACACCACGCAATCATAAAATAATATAATTATCCAGGCAGAATAGTATTTTAACATCAGTGTTTATCTGATGTATGGTATGTAAACTAAACAGCTACAGATAGTCCCCCAGTCATTTATATCTACATCTACATGATTACCTCGTAATTCTCTAAGTGGATGGCGAAAGGTTCATTGAACCACATTTACACCATCTGTCGAATGTTCCACTCTCTTGTAGCACGTGGAATAAAAGTACAGCTAAATCTTTCTGTTCGAGTACTGTTTTACTTTATTACGATCATCGTTTCTCCCTGTGTCGGTCGGAGTCGAAAAAATATTTTTGCTTGCAGAGGAGAAAACTGGTGACTAAAATTTAGCGAAAATGTTTCGCCACAGCGGTAAGCGCTTATCACATCAATGACACTGTGTCTGTCACTTCCCGATAACAAAAAACGAGCTGCCTTGTTGGGACTTTTACGATATACACCGTCAATCCTGTCTGGTAGGGATTCCATACAGCGCAGCATTGCTCCAGAGAACGATCGACAAGAGTAATGTAGACAGTCCTTTTAGTAAGAGTTCTGCCAATAACACTCAATATTTGCTTCGGCTTCCGCACAACGTTTTGGAACACAACCTACGACCAGCCTAGAGACAGAAGTGATGACACTTTCTGCAGGACCTGACTGTCATTTTGCAGGACATGCTCAAGCACGTAAAGTGCTAGCTGTTACTGATTTGTTTGACTGATGGGGCTACTAAGTGCTATACCACCTACTGCACTACCATAACTTAAGCCCTCGTGAGTTTAACTCGATTTCTAAACTGGAAGAAACACTTCACGGCATTCGCTTCAGAACTGTTACAAATTCGTAGGGCAATAGACCGCGCAGTTCGAACTGTCAGCACAACTGGCACTGCTAAGTGTATCCTACGACTTCCACATCGCCGGCAACCGGTTATACACAACGCTGGTGACTACTTTAAAGGTCAGTAAAACTTTGAAACACTTACCTATCTTGTACGAGCTGTAAATAAATAGTTTCCACCATTGAAGTTCCAACCCTCGTAAAAAGATCTCTCTCACAGTTCCTTTAGCACTAATTTCTTAAAAGTTTCAGGTAGTCATCACATTTATGTTTCGACACATTCTTCCGTAAGTCCACTTTATATTCAAAGATCAGTACATTTTGAGTAGACTGACAGCATCGACATGGCTATTTAACCGACTGTCTTTTGGAGGTATGTGGACGATACTTCCGTCTTTTGGCCTCAGGGCCATTTCGCTGGATGAAGGAATCGTGGTATCTGGAATTCACTTTACCATAGGGTCAATCATACAGATTTGTATTTGTAATCATGGAGTTCTCAGCCGTCACAAACTGCGATCGACCTTAAAACACTTGTACACAGAGCACGCACACAGTGTCATAGATTATTTGTCTGACAAGCTCTCCTTTCTAAAGTCAGCGTTCAGTGAAAATGGATATCCTGCCTGGTAGATCAACGGGGAACTATCAGTTGAAACCAGTAACTAGAAACCAATAACCAGGTGGAGCACGCCGGCTAAATCTCTAGCTTTTCTTCCTTTTGTTGGCAACATTGCGTTTAAAATAGCAAGAATAAACAGTATTTATCTAGTGAAAATGGTTTACCGCCTGACATCTAGAGTTTTAAGACTGCTGGGATTGTGGAAGCACAATTTGTTATTGCAGGGGGCTGAAATTTACAAAATACGTTGACAGTGTGGTACGTCTTATAAACTCCAGACCAAACAGACCGTGGAAGAACACGGCACCGAACAACTCTGTACTCGCCGTTTGAAATCAAGCACCATATTGCAATATAATATATTTGTACATATTGTACTACATGGAACAATCATAGATTAGCCAAATTTGAAAGAGTAAAACACAGTAACACCGACAAACTCCCAATATTTACTAATTGCGGCAATCCAGCAGGAAGTTTTATTTACGAGAGGTGTTCAGTAAACAATGCAATGTTATTTTCTCGGTTAGTTTCGTTTGAAAAAATGCGGAATTTCTTGTGGGACATCGTGGAATGTTCTAGCTTCAGCCGCTGTAGTTTCATGAAGTTCCGATAGGTGGTGGTGCTATACGTAGCCTTCAAAATGGTGTTATTCCAAGCAGAGAGATGTCATTTTCTTTTGGCGGAAAACCAGAGCATCACAGATATTCTTAGACGCTTGCAGAATGTCTATAGAGACCTGGCAGTGAACAAAAGCACGTACAGTCGTTGGGCGAGGCGTCTCTCATCAGCGCAAACCTGTCTGATCTCCCACGTGCCGGCCGCACTCACACAGCTGTGACTCACGCTAAGTGTTCGTCGCCATTAAAATGCATACGAACTTCTCCATAACAATGGAGTCTGTACACCGGAGAGGAGCTCACAAAACTGCACTGGTCTGTTCCTCCTCATCCATCCTGCAGCGCGGATCTCGCATTTTCCAACTTGCATCTGTTTGGCCCAATCAACGCTGAACTCCGCGGGAAGTGGTATGTGCATGATCTGGAGGTTATTGATGCAGCAAGACGTTGGCCCGGATATCAACCAGTAGAGTGGTACAATGCGCTCGTATACCACTTTGAATAAAACCCTCTTTCAGAAGAAAAGTATTGCATTATTTATTGAACCCCCCTGGTGTTTTGGGGTAATTCTAACCAGGACATTTGGTTTGAGGAACTTTGTAACACCCTCTTCTACGAAAAATTTTACACAGAATTCGCTGTTAGAGTTTGACACGCTGAAGAACTACTGAGCTGACATTATGGTGACTCTTAGTTTGCAACGTGATACGACGAAAATACATAACAGTAGGACAATTGCGCAGACGTTTCGCAGTATAGACATGTTCCGTGTTACGCCAGCAGGACGGGATTTCAGATCTGCCAGTTGGTTGAATAGAAGGACTAGTAGCGGAAAGGATTCCTGACACTAAACTTAAAAGAGAGAGCGGTAATTTAGAAACTGCGCGACTGAATGGCCAAACGGCCGTGAACAATGAAATCCCATCGTCTTCTGTAAAGAGCAATCGGCATAATGATACAATAAATTCAGCGAATAGCAGTTATTTTAAAATTGTGAACGTGAGCTACGTTTGGAACAGCGGCACGCGTTAGAACGAAGGAAGCGGATATCTAAATTAAATCGTTGCTGCGAGGCAGCGGAGAAGGTCCGCTGCGCAAAGGACACGATTAGGCAGACGCCTGGCTGCACCGACCGTTTTGTTCGCAGCGGGAAAAACCAGTGGCGCCCAAACAGACGTGTTGGCTTCAGAGGGTGCCGCTTCCAGGCTCTCAAGACAGTGCCTCAAGCTCGAAAGTGTAGTCGCTCTGAGTGGTCAAGCTACAAACTCGCCATGTGCGACTGATTAATTTTTGTACGGAACGAAGAAACAAAATTAATCTCTTTATTATGTGGAGAGGCAACTTAGGCATATTTCTAGTACAGTGAATAAGCTCTATCTTCATTAGATCCTTGCGCAGAATCCCACGCAAGACATTTGATGATCACTGTACAAATCATCTACACAAAGGGCACCAAAATAAACTGTTCTATTCAAAGTGCAACGTAAAGTTGCGTGAAGCTGGGAATGCAAATAGTTAGAATTCCAGGCCAGCCTCTAAAAAGATAGGAGTAATTCCATCCACACTGCCCAAAAGAATTAAAATATCACTTCTTTGAATCCCCGTCATTGCTCCGCAGACGTATGAAATTTGGCTCAAACGTATCTACAACTCATTTCTGCAATGATGCAACAGCATGGCACCCTGCAACGTCACCGTGGGGTCCGGCGACGCAACAATCATGGGAAAAAATGCCAAATTTGTGTTTATATTGATGTGTAAGGTGGGTTGATGAGATCACATTGCACCAAAATTCACCTTAATTCTGTCACTCGCACCGTGGGCGTGTCACACGATGGGAAGGTCGTCAAATGTTCCCCTAACCACATCGTAGTCCTTCTCTTGACGCCTCTATGATGCAGGTCTGCACCGCGGCGCCTGGCGTGGAAGTCACACTGGTTTCTTATGGCCGGCTGGTGAAAATTTCAAACACACCTCCGCTCGGAGTCGACACGAAAAGGCTTCAGGAGGTCGCATACATGGCTCACTGAAACCACTCCTTCCCTTGGGGCGTTCATTTACACACGTCACGCGATCGAAAATGACAGTTCTCAGTGCAATGAGTTACAGAATGACATTGTTGACAGTCTTTGACACTGCTGTCACCTCCGGCTATTGACCATCTCCGACATCGTGGTATTAAAAAACCACTGGACGTAATCTGATGCCCTTGGAATGTAGCATGACTTCTATTTGCTCTCGTGGGAGGAGTGGGCGGGGGGGGGGGGGGGGGGGAGGGGGGAAGGATGACATTGACACGTGCATCAATAAATCACAAAGGATCCCTCTAAGACCACTCAAGTCGGCGATTCCCTCGGTGCAACAATTGCAACTTTGTTGAGCACTTTAAAAATGTAACTGTACAAAAACAACACTTGATCAGTTATTGGGGCGACTTGGACAGCGTAAGTTAGACATCTGGCATGCCCACAAGCTGGTGCTAGAGCGGCAGTACATTGCCACTCGGCAGTAGGGCGTCGAAGAGGCGTAGCGTTGCAAAGCGACATGAAATGGAACCAGCACGTCAGGTTGGTAGTAGAAAGGCGAATGCTTGACTTTGTTTACTTGGGAGAATTTTGGGGAAGTGTAGCTCGTCCTTAATATAGGCGACGTATAGAACACTATTGCAACCCATTCTTGAGAACAGTTGGAGTGTTTGGGATACCACTCGGTCGCACTCGGTGGAACTATAGAAAGACATCGAAGCAATTCAGAGGCGTGTTGTTAGATTTGTTACCGGTAGGTTCGATCAGCACGCATATATTACGGAGATGCCTCGTGAAAAATGGGAATCCGTTGTGAGAGATGACGCTCTTTTCACGAGACAATATTGCAGAAATTAAGAGAACCGGCATTTGAGTCCAACTGCAGAACGGTTCTACTGCCGCCAAAGTGGATTCCGCGTAAGGAACACGAAGATTAGATGCGAGAATTAGGGCCCGTAAGGAGGCTTTCAAAAAGTAGTTTTTCTCTCGCTCTGTTATTGAATGAAAGAGGAAAGGGAGTGACTGGTAGTGGTACAGCGTACCCTCCACCATGCAGCGTAAGGTAGCTTGCGGAGTATGTATGTATATCAGAGTTGTCCAACCCGCAATTATCAATGCGGTCTAAGAAGTGATCATCTATCATAATAGCGGCAAAAAAATCAGCTTATGTAGTGAAGTTATGAAATTTTAAATATTTTCAATTTGAAATTCCCTTCATACGATAGTATTCTCTCATGGGTCCATACAGTTCTTAGCTTTGCCGCCCGAGCTGCACTTGAACCTCACGGTCTCGTTCTTAAAAACGTCCAACACGTCACACGCGCTGGTCTGTTATCTTACGGCTACTTCAGTTGCAAATGCGAAGCTACAGATTTAGATACGTATATCGGAATTAATCTAAGAAAATGAAAGGAAATTCTGTGTTATTTCTGCACAATTGTGATAAAGGATCTTATTCACCGTAGTTCGGATCACTACAAGTCGTTAGGAGTTATTAAGCTTCGTATAGATTGCAGTTACTGTCAATGTTTGCTGTCTAACAGTATCGTAATTCTGTTCTAGCAGTTTTAATTTGATATGATATCCATTGCTACAAATAAGAACCACGTTCGACCATGACCTTGACTACAATCGGTTTTCACGAAATATTTTTACTTTAGTTTGTAATTAGTACCATACGAGATGATCGGTACAAATCGAAATGTGTTCATACTGCACGTGATGACGAAAGCTGCTTCCCGTACTTTTTGTTACCCAGTAGCAGTCATCGTGCTCAATCCCTCTCACATTGCATTCACAGTGGAGAAAGTTCTTTATAACGTGGTTGTATTATACTGTCTGCCCGAAACAATTTGGAAGCCCTCTTTGGTCGATACTTGTCGGCAGACGTTGGAAGTCATAGTGTTGGAACCACGGCCCACCGATGATAACTGACGGTAGACGGCAATACATTGTTACAAGCATGTTTCATTAAACTCTGACTGACGATGAGAGACCTCATGTGAAGGTCAGTCGCCGTCCGAAATTTCTCTATTATTCACAGTAAGGCCCGTAAAATAATATAGAATGCGCCTAAATGCTGCGATCAAGAAAAGCAATTAAGTAGAGTATTCACTCGTTGGTACAGCGTACGGCAGCGTACAATGAATGTAGCAGCAGAACGATACAAATTGATTGGTAGCTTGGTCATAATAATCTTCTAGCATGCTAGGCAAGAAGATATGACCTTTAATTAAATCAAATTTCTTCATTCGAGAGCCCACGGACTAGCTTGCTATCCGGTTTGAATTACGTATTATTTATTTTGTGGACTTTACTGTCAAAGCAAGCAGGTTGCAGACTCTAATTCAATTAAGGAGTGTTGTCGGGCCACTGTTGTCATAATTGTAATCACGCATATACCGTTTTTCCTTTTCTTCGAAGAATGTCGTGGAAAGCGGAACATATTTATTATAAACCTTCCATATATCTCTCTATCTTTGTATGACAGACCAAGACAATTTATGCGGAAAAGCTTTAAACATGGATCACGTTATGCAAGTCGTCGTGAAGACAGTAAATTTGCTAACAGCCAGGGGACTGAATTATCGCAATTTCCGTCCCACCATTTGGTATTTTACACCTTGTTTTAACATATATCCATCTCACCACGTTGATTAAAATTACTGGCATTACTGACCTGCTGTTTTGCCTGCCAGTCATCGGCGCTACTAGCGCGTATCGATATATCCCCTCTGAGAGGATCTTTGTTTGGATGCTATGGCTTCCCGGTTGTAAATCTGTCGCGGAGTCAGTCGGAACGTGCGAGGAGGAGAGCTCACGGCGGCAGTTCGGGTCGTGAGCTGGGCCCTGGCAGTCAGTTGCAACGTGTCTGGAGCGCAGCCCGGGCCAGCCAGCCGCCGACTTGGAGCAGCAGTGAGCCCTGCGTGGACATCGCCCGCTCGACAGTTGCCGCCACGCATCACTTAAGCCGCGCCTGACTTTTGGTGGGTTGTTGGTTGGTCGGTTGGTCCGAGGACATCTCCGTTCGGCGTTCTCGACTGAGCCCGCTGGCGGTCTCTGCGCAGTGTTGGAGTCTGTCTGGAGCTGTCCGATTGGTATGAGCATCGTCATTCGCCGACCCAGGACGTGAAGTGTGGTGTCACCGCCAGACACCACACTTGCTAGGTGGTAGCTTAAATCGGCCGCGGTCCATTTAGTACATGTCGGACCCGCGTGTCGCCACTGGGTGATCGCAGACCTAGCGCCACCACAAGGCAGGTCTCGAGATACGGACGAGCACTCGCTCCAGTTGTACGACGACATTGCTAGCGACAATACGAACGAAGCCTTCCTCTCATTTGCCGAGAGACAGTTAGAATAGCCTTCTGCTAAGTCCATGGCTACGACCTAGCAAGGCGCCATTAGCCTTACCTACTTTGAGAGTTATAGTATAAATGTCTCAAGAAGAACGCTGTATTCATCACATAATAAAAGTTAAGTATAAAGCAGCTACGTACTTTTCTTGCTACCATTCAATAGTTATCCTGTTCCAGAATTCACGCCCGTCTCCGTTAGATAGCGTGCCTATCGGCCCCCTCAAAATAACACTGTGTCGGCACTTCTGTCGACACATCATGAAGGTTGAGTGGCTTTGAGCATTACGTTGTTGGTTCCGGCTTTGCTGTTGTGGAAGTTTTCCTGTGAGCAACAACGAGTGAAGTGTTCGAGATAGCCGCCGTCAGATGGAATTGATCAAATTAATTTACCCACAGTCAAGTGCACCAGCGGGATTTTCTGCCTTGTGGCCGTTAGTGTTCGTGGTACCTGCCCTGGCCACTAACGTAGTTTTTAGGCAGTTTTTTCCTTACCTGTTGTTGTTGCCCAACATGGTGTGTAGTTTTGTCAGATCAGTTCACATACGCGTTTGTTGGGGGTAGTGATACTTGTAACTTTTTGGGAGGGGCCTTGAAATCTCGTGCACTTCGTCGTGGCAAGCAAGCGGTTGGTTGGTCGGTCCGTGAAGGTCATTTGGTTGGGTTTGGACGAATCGAGTGTAGTTGGGCTCACCGCCTGTCTCGCCTAAGTGAAGGAGGGCAGACTGATCCCCTGGAGGCCCCTGAGTTCTGTTCCCTTATTTATTCTTAGGCAGTGTTAATGTTGTTGTAATTCATTTTAAAAGACTTTTTGGGGCTTTACTGTATTTTATATTTTCAATTGGGCAAAGTTAATTGAGGGCCTTCAGCCGTGGAAACATGTTCTCAGAGTTTCCTTCAAGTCTAAACATTATTGCCTTCTGCTCTTGGAAGGTTATTGGAATTTCCTATGAAACATTTTACAAGCTATTGTGGGCCTTGCGGCCGTTGGTATTGCAAAAGGAAATTTGTAAACTTAATGTATTGTTTTATCGATTGTTGCAATATATATATTTCCATAATTTTCAGATTTTAACTTTGCGGCCTTCAGACATTTTATTGCGTTTGTTTATCTCTTTCTGTGCACCTTGCGGGCCATGAGCCCTTTTAGCATCTTAAAATATTGTGGCCTTCTGACTTCAGTAGTCATCATGGTATATTTGGAATTTTTAAGATTTTATCCGGCGGCCTTAAGCCGCTCCGCATTCTGATCTCATATATGTACACGATTTATCTTATCCGTAAATTTAGGTGTGTGTCATATCTTTTCAAAATTGAACTTATCCTAAACATCTTTTTGGAGGCCTTCAGCCGCAAAGCAAATTTAATTCTTTCAAAAGTGTATTTGTGAACTAAATGATAATTAATTACAATTGTGAAATGGCCCTTTCCAGAACCCTAATTTCTTGTTAGCCCTGCATGATTTAGCGGGCGTTTCAGTTCAGATCCTGAGTATGGTGATGTCGCATATTTTACACACGTAAGATTGCTCAGTCGTGGACAGCTGTTAAAAAGAGTTTATAACATAAACAAATGAATCAAATCATTCATGATACCAAAAGCAAAATCTGTGCCAGAAATTGAGGATGTCGACTGGGTGTAGATTTAGCATTTTGGTGGACTCCTCATTTAGGTGATTTAAATAGGCGTCTTCATGGTAGAAACCAACGTATCGGTGCAATGTTTCGAACAGTAAACGCATACTAAATGAAACTGAAGTTATGCAAGCACAGGCAAAGGTAAACATTTTTTTTCTAATTTCAGCACATCGGTCAAATATAATCATTAAGGCGGGATGAAATACGTAACCATACCTTTCGATCGGATGTAAGAATTTGAAAATCGATATTAGGATTATCGGAAAAATAATCAAGACATTTTATTAACGCGACGCCTTTTACAAACAATGTCGATTCGTTGCCAGGATATTTTCGAAAGGAATGCATAGAATTGCAGTCTGATATACAACTAAAAGAAAATTTCAGTCATGGACCTTTTTAAAACATTACAAATCATACCTGTTCAGTGACACATATCCTTTGCTGCACAGACGTTTATTTTAAATGTCAACTTTGTTTGACAGCCTGTACGTTTCTGAAGAGTTATTTTCAGAATAAAACACACAAAAAGTAAATGAAGGTAAGCACCTAAAGATCACCCTGAGAATTGCAAGCAGTTTGATCGAACCAGACACTCATACGTTATTTTCCTTGCTCCAAAGCCAAATGTCATATTAAACCTATGATGCATAACTAATTACTTATAAAATTATTAAGAACTTCTCATATGTAACATGTCACATTAATTTCCTCTTGCCTTTTAGAATAAACGATCATAAATTAATAAATTCTGAATTATTTAAATGTGTTAACTCCGATCATACCCTTTTTTTCCTTGCTCAGCGGTCATTTTTATCGTTTAGTCTATTTACGTGCAGCGCAAAGATACTCGTTTTCTTCCAATGTGGTCCATGTAATCTAAGAGGCTGGACAACCCTCATGTAGATCTAGAAGCCGGTTGATAGCCATTAAACTGCAAGAATAGAATGTGATAATTAGTTGAAACCCTCAGCCGCCGACAGATGTTGTTGATACACCTCGATGGAGACAGCTGAAAATGTGTGCCCCGAGCGGGACTCCAACCCGGGATCTCCTGCTTACACGGCAGGCGCTCTATCCATCTGAGCCACCGAGGACACAGATGAATAGCGCGACTGTAGGGACTTACCTTTGCACGCTTCCCGTGAGACCGACATTCCCAACTGTACACAATCTCCATACATGAAGTATCTCGCGCACTCATTACTCGCGCACACTAAGGTGACGATTCCCGCAAGCGTTCGGGCAACTTGTGCGCATTGAAGACCGTGCAGCTCCTCTAGAATAAATGATAATTAATTGAAACTCTAAGCTGTTGACAGGTGTTGTTGATACACCTCGATGGGAACAGCTGAAAATGTGTGCCCCGACCGGGACTCGAACCCGGGATCTCCTGCTTACACGGCAGACGCACTATCCATCTGAGCCAGGTGAATAGCACGACACCTGAAGCATGCAAAGAATAAGTCCCTACAGTCGCGCTATTCACCTGTGTCCTCGGTGGCTCAGATGGATAGAGCGTCTGCCATGTAAGCAGGAGATCCCGGGTTCGAGTCCCGGTCGGGGCACAGATTTTCAGCTATCCCCATCGAGGTGTATCAACAACACCTGTCGACAGATGAGGGTTTCAATTAATTATCATTTATTCTAGAGAAGCTGTACGGCCATCAATGATATCTGTTCTTCCGAGAACAGTTACTATCTTCAAAAGTTGTTCAAATGTGTGTGAAATGTTATGGGACTTAACTGATAAGGTCATCCGTCCCTAAGTTTACTCACCACGTAACCTAAATTATCGTAAGGACAAACACACACATCCATGCCCGAGGGAGGACTCGAACCGCCACTGGAACCAGCCGTACAGTCCATGACTGCAGCGCCCCTTAGACCGTTCAGTTACTATCTTCATATAGAATAGAATGTAACGACAACTGCTTACAGCGCACAACACTGGACACCGTGCTGAAAGTCTTCGATGCTTCAGACCTACTCGCAATGTCTGAGTAGATATCTGTTCCAAAAAAGCTGGTTTCCTGACTAAAAATACATGACGTAGCAGTACAAACCTTCTTGGCCGGAAGTTTCTTCTTCCCGGCGGTAGTCACATGGGTCTGTTAGATACTGCATGGTGTCTTATAACCCTCCTGAGCCCGTCGATTCCATTTCCGCGTGATGGTCATAATACCCCGACTAATGCGAATAGCAGTACCGCGAAACGGTGAACATCAGGCTCGATAAGCCACGATTCTGCCGCTTCCCAAAACTGACACGTTTTTGCTGGCAGACGTTCCTTCTTCATACACGACACGTAAGATGATCTTCTGACAAACAAACAGTGTTCAAATAGCGATTTCTGACTGATCAAGCCGCTAGGTAATGTTTCCTGATACATGGAATGCAGATGGCGATACCACGCGTAATCTGCAAGTTGCCGCAGAAATGCTAATCATTGGTATATGTAAGAATGTTGGCGCTGTAACATCAATGGCCAGTAGTGTGTTATACGTGGCTCCCTGACAGCTGCAGTTTCTATTGCAAGATGCCTCTTTGCGGTCAACATGCGCAAAAGATGCTACCTAGCGGTCTATAATTCCGTTCTTGGTGGGTGTTAATTAACATAAATCTATAAATCTAATTTTTATATTTATTTCCTTCGATCACGCTCCATTTTTATTTTCTAAGTTCCTCTTTTTATTTTTTCAGCTTTTTATTATCTGCGGCTGTTGTGCAACATACAGTGACAATGTGAGACTGATACAGATATCCACTTGAGTAAAGATTGAATAACTAAGTACTCAGCAGCTACTTGCGAGCCTGTGTGTGGCGTGGCGAACTGCCGCCGTGGCGAACAGCGCAGCCTCGGCTGGCTTGTCACATGTCGTTAAGCCGTTGGTCACGGCGTGATGATCCTGCACGTCGCCTGCTACGCGGTCCCTCAACAGCCTTCACGCCGTAAAAACACCGCACGCTACGTTAGCTATAACGACCCATTCTCTGCTCCACCAGGTGCATGCAACGCTTCGCGGAAATTGCACACCCCTGCAGGAGCTGCTACGGTTTTGCTCCCATAGTATGCGGAAGGTCTGTGAAAGTGTCCTCTGTCACGAGGGTCACCGCGGTAAGCTATCTAGCGAATTTTGAACTAGATCTTGACACTTAGCCTGTAGGACCATACAGGTTGCTTCGGTACGGTGACCTCGAAGAAAGATCTGGTTTCTTACACAATTGTCCCGAAAAGGCATCGCGATTAGTGTTCGGGATAATCGATCCATGACAGCCATAATCAGTGACACTGAATATAATAAAGTTGCTGCCAGAGCGGATAGAAAATAAGTAACGAACTGAGAAACGTTAAAAAACTGTAGTGTTGGAAATATTCCGAGTGATTCTTTAAGTTGTAGCGTATAGCTGTCTCCCTTCTTTCGTTGGGTACTTAAGACTGACTGACTTGCATGAAATTTAGAACTCATTATAGTTCTGATAAAAAGAAGTTTAAATTGTTCATATAGCAGTGAGATGAGAAATGTTACGAGATACTTCCTCACGCGAAAGAGCTTGCCCCCTTCTAACAGCCGTGTACCGCAGGTCTCTAGAGGAACGGAAGGTTCCAGATGATTGAGAAAGAGCACAGATAGTCCCAGTCTTCAAGAAGGGTCGTCGAGCAGATGCGCAAAGCTATAGGCCTATATCTCTGACGTCGATCTGTTGTAGAACTTTAGAACATGTTTTTTGCTCACGTATCATGTCATTTCTGGAAACCCGGAATCTACTCTGTAGGAATCAACATGGATTCCGGAAACAGCGATCATGTGAGACCCAACTCGCTTTATTTGTTCATGAGACCCAGAAAATATTAGATACAGGCTCCCAGGTAGATGCCATTTTCCTTTACTTCCGGAAGGCGTCTGATACAGTTCCGCACTGTTACCTGATAAACAAAGTAAGAGCCTATGGAATATCAGACTAGCTGTGTGGCTGGATTGAAGAGTTTTTAGCAAACAGAACACAGCATGTTGTTCTCAATAGAGAGACGTCTAAAGACGTTAAAGTAACCTCTGGCGTGCCACAGGGGAGTGTTTTGGGACCATTGCTTTTCACAATATTTATCAATGATCTAGTAGATAGTGCCGGAAGTTCCATGCGGCTTTTCGTGGATGATGCTGTAGTATACAGAGAAGTTGCAGCATTAGACGATTGCAGCGAAATGCAGGAAGATCTGCAGCGGATAGGCACTTGGTGCAGGGAGTGGCAACTGACCCTTAACGTAGACAAATGTAGTGTATTGCGAATATTGGCTCTGAGCACTATGGGACTCAACTTCTGAGGTCATCAGTCCCCTAGAACTTAGAACTACTTTTACCTAACTAACCTAAGGACATCACACACATCCATGCCCGAGGCAGGATTCGAACCTGCGACCGCAGCGGTCGCGCGGTTCCAGACTGTAGCGCATAGAACCGCTCGACCACCCTGGCCGGCATATTGCGAATACATAGAGAGAAGGATCTTTTATTGTATGATTATATACTAGCAGAACAAACACTGGTAGCAGTTACTTCTGTAAAATATCTGGGAGTATGCATACGGAACGATTTGAAGAGGAATGATCATATAAAATTAATTGTTGGTAAGGCGGGTGCCAGGTTGAGATTCATTGGGAGAGTCCTTCGGAAATGTAGCCCATCAACGAAGGAGGTGGCTTACAAAACACTCGTTCGACCTATGCTTGAGTATTGCTCATCAGTGTGGGATCCGTACCAGGCCGGGTTGACAGAGGAGATAGAGAAGATCTAAATAAAAGCGGCGCGTTTCGTCACAGGATTATTTGGTAAGCGTGATAGTGTTACGGAGATGTTTAGCATGCTCAAGTGGCAGACTCTGCAAGAGAGGCGCTCTGCATCGCGGTGTAGCTTGCTGTCCACGTTTCGAGAGGATGCGTTTCTGGATGAGGTATCGAATATATTGCTTCTCACTACTCATAGCTCCCGAGGAGGTCACGAATATAAAATTAGAGAGATTCGAGCGCACACGGAGGCTTTCCGGCAGTCGTTCTACCCTCGAACCATACGCGACTGGAACTGGAAAGAGAGGTAATGACAGCGGCACGTAAAGTGCCCTCCACCACATACCGTTAGGTGGCTTGAGGAGTATAAATGTAGATGTAAATGTAGATGTTGTGTCGGACCTGCTTTTGCTCTGCATAGTGCAGCAACTCGGCGTGGCATGGACTCAACAAGTCGTTGGATGTTCTCTGCAGATATATTGAGCCATCTTGTCTCTACAGCCGTCCATATTTCCGGAAGTGTTGTCGGTGCAGGGTTTTGTACATGGACTTACCTTCTTAGTTACGTGACATACATTTCGATGGGTGGCCAAATCATTCACTCGAGTCTTCTAGTTCTTCAAACCAAGGAACATGAAGTCTATGAATGGCTGCAAATGATCTCCAAGTAGCCGAACATAACCATTTCCAGTCAACGATTGGTTCATTTGGACCATAGAACCAAGTCCGTTCCATAGAAACACCCCCCACACCATTATGGAGCCCCCATCAGTTTGCACAGTGCCTTGTGGACAACCAGAGTCCATGGTTTCGTGGGGTCTGCGCCACACTCGAACCCTACTATCAGCTGTTACCAACTGATATTGGTACACATGTGACGAAGTCACGGTTATCCAGTGGTGTTGGGTCCAAACGCTACGGTCATGAGCCCAGGAGCGGTACTGCAGGCGATATCCTGCTGTTAGCTAAATCACTCACGTCGGTCGTCTGCTGCCATAGCCCATTAACGCCAAATTTCACCTCCCTATCCTAACGGATAAGTTCCTCGAACGTCCCACATTGAATTTGGCGGATATTACACGCAGAGTAGCTTGTATCTTAGCACTGACAACTCCACGAAAACGCCGCTGTTCTCGGTCATTAAGTGACGTCCGTTTTCCCCCTGTTGTCCGTGGTGAGAGGTAACTCCGCGACACAATCTTGATGCTGTGGATCTCTTAATATTGAATTAACGAACGATTTACGAAACTGAATGTCCCTTGAATCTACTTCCAACTGATTTTCCGCGTTGAAAGTCTGTTAATTCCCGTGGGTGTGGCCATAATCACGTCGGATACCTTCTCGCATGAATCACCTAAGTACAAATGACAGCTCCACCAATGCTCTGCCCTTTTATGCCTTGTGTACGCAATAATACCGTCATCTGTGTATGTGCATATTGCTATCCCATGTCTTTGTCACCTCAGAGTAATACTGTTCTACAAAAAAATACGGCTGAATAGGAAGATGTTAAATCCCAATTATACAGGAGTACCTGTTTTCATTTTATCCTCCTACAAGCGGATCGTTTTCCACTACGTTCAACACGATATATCCGTAGTAAATATGCAGACATATGTTGGACTTCAGAAGTTAAGACGCACAGGTCGTCCCACGCTAAGGCAATTATGCAACAAGAGTGGCGCATTGCCAGATGAGAGCAGATGTTCTGGGTGTCCGCCGCGGTATGGGTAACAGGTGCATCACGGTGTGAGACTGAAATGGTGCAGCAACTGAAAATGTACTAGCAAATAGAAGGAAGAGGAGCAGTACATTTATTCAGGAATAAGCTTTGTTACGTCCTTTTTTTTTAAAAAAAAAAAAAGAAAAAAGATGAGAATGATGACGATTACGTTGAATCAATGTCTGAACTGTGCAATGGACACAGAACTCGAATTGTCGTGTTGCGTGTTGTAGGTGCAAGAGGTGTGCTTACCGTGTCTTATTGTTAGCAAGACTTTACACGAATCGATTGGACAATGCAACACCCGATACCAATAAAGAAATACAGCCACTGCAAAATATATTCAGCCCCTTAAGCACTCAATCCTCAGGTCCTGTTCACACTAAGTAAATAAAATGATCTTACCTCTGAAGCAGCAACAGAGTAACGCGATATATTTTGGTCTCTCATAAAAAATATGAATATGCTAACTATTCAGCAGTGTACAATGCTGGCCATAAGATTTGAAATGCACTTAAAATACATTTGGCTGATAAAAGAGAACATTTAAGAAAATCCAACTTCTTTAAAAAATGTACGACCTGCACTGGGAGGCGGTGCTGATTATGGTGAATTACTAACACTCGGTTTTTCTTGGCAAAATTATATTGCAAGTTCAGTATGGCTTTTCAAAAATATCTGACAATTGAAACTACATCACTCACAATTGATTCACAAACAAAGAGATTTTAACAGCAAGTATAATCTAACTTCATTAATCCAACATAAATGTAAATCATCAAATTACATACACTTCTGTTAAAGAAATCTTAAAATCATTACAAAAATGAAATATATAACTAGTATTTTTCTCAAAAGAGGTTACGAGCATTCTGGGTTTATTCAACAATTACAAATTATCAGCCAACCCATCTATACTAACGCGCTGGCCAAAACAGAAATCATAAGTATTTAAAACTTTACCTTATTTGCCTGAAGACGTCTGCTTCGCTACGGTCGCAGGTTCGAATCCTGCCTCGGGCATGGGTGTGTGTGATGTCCTTAGTTTAGTTAGGTTTAAGTAGTTCTAAGTTCTAGGGGACTTATGACCTAAGATGTTGAGTCCCATAGTGCTCAGAGCCATTTGAACCATTTGAAGTAGTTCTAAATTCTAGGGGACTGATGACCTCAGATGTTAAGTCCCATAGTGTTCAGAGCCATTGAACCATTTTAGCTTCACACAGCACACCACAGAAACTACCTACTCCATCGTCTTTCCCTCATAGCTACCTACAACTGTGCGCCCAGTGCTCTCTCACTCCAACAAAGCAGTACAGTATCTTTGGCTCTGTGGTCGCCCACAGTCAGCGATCCGCATTATCGAGCCCATCAGAGACATTCATCCTTCACAGTATACTAGTTTTATTTTAATTTAGTAATATTCTTATCTTATTCTGGTGCCACATACAAGTGTCTCCAGTATACTCCACTCAACTTCTAAATTTCACGTCGATTCACAGTCAAATCCTCGCTCTCTTCTTCTTCTTTTTTTCTTTTTGTATTGCCTTTGTTCCTTATATAAACGTGGTCGGCGTATCAGTTGTAGAATTTTGCTCTCTTAATGTTAGACGGTGGCCAGATGCCTTTCTTGTCGCCACTCTGTGCCAAGCGTTATTCATGTGAAAGTCGGCGAATGTTTTCTGAAAGGTTGCGATTCGTGTTAACTGACACGGGATCTTGGTACCAGTCTGATATTTATTTAGTCCGATGTGGGAAACCGCCTAAAAACTACATTCAGGTTGGCCGGCACACCGGCTGTCGCCGTTAGTCCACCGGGCAGATTAGATTCGGGCGTATGCGCCTTCCCGGATCCCGGAAGCGGAGTGCCAACACCCGTGGCTACCCATCCGCGAAATTCATGCGGAGCATGGACGAAATGCGATTTCGCGTCCTGCCGTAGTGAAACGGTGTCAACAGTTTGACCAAGGCCGCACAGACGTGGGTGACGCTGATCCATCACACAGTCCACATGTTGCGATTTTCATCTTTTCGCCCAGATGAAAGAACATCGAAGGTGGTGGGAAGGGGTTGGGAGGAGGGGGGGGGGGGGTGAGAAATTAAGAAATTTTTCAACTGTGAGAACGTTCGCACAGCGGTTCTCCAGTAACTCTGTGACCAAAGATCGGATTTCTATCGTCGAGGACATAAACGACTTAAAAAACATTCCGATAGTTGTCTACAGACTTGCTGACTATGTTGGAAACTAGCGTCTAGCATCTCTGTCACTTTCTAGTGCTGAATTCAATAAAAGTTACTTGGCTTCTCACGATAATGTGTTACGTAATATAGTATTGTACCTATTCCTATCAAGCGAACTACCGTAGCGAAATTATTCTCCCTTATTCCACACGACCGTACTCCATTGTCAATCTATAAGTTATTCTACTGAAATATGTCAATTAGTTGGGTAAGCGCAGCCTGGAAATGTTCTTAGAGGCAGAAGTCATTTATTGCTATCACTGAGTCGTTCAATTGGCTCTGAGCACTATGGGACTTTACGTCTGAAGTCATCAGTCCCCTAGAACTTAGAACTACTTAAACCTAACTAACCTAAAGACATCATACACATTCATGCCCGAGGCAGGATTCGAACCTGCGACCGTTGCGGTCGCGCGGTTCCAGACTGAAGCGCCTAGAACCACCTGGCCACAGCGGCCGGCTCACTGAGACGTCTTACTTGTAAAATCAGGAATAGGAAGTTACAGAAAATATGGATTGGTTTTAATCTTTCCAACCAGCTTCTCCTCATTCCTTCCATAGAATATTCCGACCTATACATCAGGTCTCAGCCTGTCACTACTGCGAGAAGAGGTCTGCGTGTTACTTACTTCAGACTTACCTGTTAACCTTTTTCTTACAGGTTCCTGACGTCATCCTCCGTTCCCTTTCATCTGGATGCTTGACTTTCATGACCAGCAGAGCGAAGAATTGACTAACTTAAATTTGATTCGATCCGTAACACTAGAGGTGGTCCATGATTGTTGAAAGATGCGATGGCCATCCCCGAATTGAACTTCAACAGTGGGAATCAAGAAGGTGCTTAAAACATCAATGTAGGCCTGTGCTGTGATAGTGCCACGCTAAACAACAAGGGGTGCAAGCTCCCTCCATGAAAAACACGACCACACCATAATTACACCGCCTCCGAATTTTACTGTTGGCACTACACACACTGGCAGAAGTCGTTCACTGGGCATTCGCCATACCCACACCCTGCCATCGGATCACTACATTGTGTACTGTGATCCGTCACTCCACACGTTTTTTCCACTATTCAATCGTCCAATGTTTACGCTCGTTACACCAAGCGAGGCGTTATTTGGCATTTGCCGGCGTGATGTGTAGCTTATGAGCCGCCGCTCGACCATGAAGTCCTAGTTTTATCACCTCTCGCCTAACTGTTAGAGTACTTGCAGTGGACCTTGGGGCAGTTTGAAATTCCTTTGTGATGATCTCTATAGATGTCTGACTATTACATATTACGACCCTCTTCAACTGTCGGTGGTCTCTGTCAGTCCACAGACGAGGTCGGCCTGTACGCTTTTGTGCTGTACGTGTCCCTTCACGTTTCCATTTCACTATCACATCGGAAAACTGTGGACCTAGGGATGTTTAGGAGTGTGGAAATCTCGCGTACAGACGTATGGCACAAGTGACATCCAATCACCTGACGAAGTTCGAAGTCCGTGAGTTCCGCGGAGCGCCCCATCCTGCTCTCTCACGATGTCTAATGACTACTAAGATCGCTGATATGGAGTACCTAAAATGCAAGACCTATTATTTTTGGGATTGTCCGAATACTTTCGATCACCTAGTGTAGTATGTCCTGCTAGTCTTGTAGTTTTTAATTACTTATACCTGATTCAAACGTACACTTTTCA
Organism: Schistocerca piceifrons; assembly: GCF_021461385.2. Taxonomy (NCBI): domain Eukaryota; kingdom Metazoa; phylum Arthropoda; class Insecta; order Orthoptera; family Acrididae; genus Schistocerca; species Schistocerca piceifrons. Next base: position 520,549,135 of record NC_060139.1, on the reverse strand, counting down.
GATTATCGTCTGCAAATATTCTTGCTGAATACAGAAAACTTCCTTCGATAGTGTAAGTTCTGTACATTAACTGCATACTTTTGTACGCTTATGATAATATGGTGGTGTAATGGTCATTCAAGTTAGATAATAGAATCTCTTGTTAGCATGTCAATGGTATAGTAATCGGCAGACACGAGATGTTCAAATTACGCTACAGCAGCTAAGTATTTTAAGAAGGAATGCCACAATACATTCGAGTGCACCCATTACTTTTAGGTTCCTTAAACGATTGGCTTTAGGTCACAGCTAAATTTCATTATGTTTGCCCATCTTAAAACGAAAATATTTTAGACAAATTACCTTTGCAATATTTAAGAAGTTGTAACTTCTCCACAATAAACCAATACTTAAAAAAACCTATAATCCGTTTTATTCGTGATCTGAATTTCTTAGGTGTTCAATCTTCACGGTTTAGAGCCAGACACAGACCATTAGTTGGCTGACTTACATAAATCTGTTGGTTGTACTCATGTGACGGCAGCCAACTGCCCATGTGGTAGTTACTTCGAGAACACTGTAGCGGAGAGACAGAATCGATGGGTGCCAGGCGTAGGCTGCATGTGGCAACAACCATCTCATCAGACTCATGACTGCTCACTTTGAACGCATGTCACTCTGTTAAATTTTGAAGATGGCTAAGTGGTAAGACACTAGACTTATACGAGTGGACGGCCGCCGAAACACATGTCCGGACATCCTGATTTTGAATTTCCGTGATATGTCCAATAGCTTAAGGAAAATTCTTGGATGGTTTCTTTGAAAGTGCACGGCCGATTCCTACCATATCTGCAGACAACAACGGCTACGAGTACTTATCTTGGATATTAAAAAACCGCTTCAGCTGTATTTAGTTCTTTATTTTCAGATCACTATCGGTTTCATGGCATTAAAAGTTTGAGTTATATTTTCGCCTGAAGATGAGGCCCTTTAGTGATCTAAAAATAAGGAACCAAATACAGCTGAAGCGGTTTGTTAATACCCACGACCCTACCACATCGTTCCAAAATCCGAGGTTATGCACCGTCTGTAATTACTTCGTTGTCGTCATCAAGTTAAACTAACATCCTCCTTGATTTCAAATAGAAATTTCTGTTGTAAAAGGCACAATTCTTCGTCATGAACGCTTATGGTGAAACATTTCTCGTTCGCCTTATATATAAAATATCACGCAGGACGTATCTTGTTTTCGAGGGGACAGCTTATGCTGTCAGCCTGACCATTAGGTATTTTTTAAAAACACACATCCCCGTACGTCATAGTAAAAATTAATCTCCCTGAAATCATCACCAGCACACTTGGGCATGAATGAAGGTCTATATTTATGGACTAGTTGAGCTTTTAGTACCTGTCAACGATCATGGACCTGATGTACTCTGTTACCTGTATTCATTATCTACAAAAACGAATGCTGTTAAGTGCACGCTTCGGATGTCATTATCTGACAACGAGTGACAACTGATTTTGCCGTTTAACCCCACGAAACAACCATCTGCAGTGCACACGTAGTTGAGTCTTCCATTGCTTTGCTTATTCCGGATCTCTACAGGTATACACACGTATAGAAGGAAATATTAAACCATAGGCTTATAGTTATTCATTCTCTCATCCGTACCAACATAATGTCTTGTTAAATGTTAGTTCAGTAGACGGGCTGTTTTTGTTTTTGTGTCCACCTGCGGCTGGTCGATCTTGATGCACTGTATTGCGCTACTGTATGTTCACCATTAAGTTACTTGCTGTGGGCCTAGCGAGGGACACCGGTGTTTCTATAAAGCATGGCTGGAAGGAGTGTGCCAGGTGCGCACGAGTTTCATTACAAAGACCGACGTACACCTGCAATTTCCTATGCTAATACGTGATGCAACTGATTGGACTGCAGCCTCAGGTGACGCACTTGGAACTAGAAAATGAGGTAATGAAATGTTTCTATTACCTTCTGTAAAGATGAGCTAGAAATGAGGTCGCATGGACTAGCGTAATAAATTTTGTAGTTCCTATTTTCCTCGCAATGAAACTGTAATATCTAGGCCTTGCATTTAGATCTGCATCTGCTGGTATAAGATATTCAGGTTTCGATGAAGTATTACTTTTCCATTTCGTTACAGAACAAGTAACCATCTGCTGTGAATGTTGTCTTTGACTTTACCTTCCTCTTGCCCTTTCTATGTGAATTAGTGCCTGTCCTCTATAGCCGATGAAAATAATCTCAGTGTCTCCACGGGAAAACAAATACACTGCTGTCAGAAAATTAGTGCAATTGGAAAGACGACGTCGATTTTGATCCGATGACTACACCACTCGCGGGACGGTAGATGCACTGACAATGGTTTCAACGTCGTCTGCCAACAGATAGCTTAGTGACATATGTGTCTACCATTAACAGGGAATGCCTACAACCAGAAGACCCATTGCGGTGCAAGCGTGTGAAGCCAGCAGACAACCATAACTCGGAGACGCACTCGTGCTTTGTACAGTCGACCGAGCGAGTTTGAAAGGGGCCAAATTGTGGCTTTCCGATTGGCGGGATGGTCCTTTCGGAGAACTGCAAGTTGGACGTGCTGCGTCAGCTGTTCAACGATGCTGGTAACAGTGGTCACGTGAACATTCTCACACCAGTAGATGGGTTCTGGGCGTCCACGTAGCAAAGGCGTCCACCAGGATCTTCGTATTCTAAGGGCAGCAGTGGCAGATCGTACAGCTACCACAACACAGATAACAGGGCTTATGAACGCAGACGTGTCAACACGAACCCTGATGCGGATCTGTTATTAGCAGCGGGACTACAGATACGCACACCTCTAGCTCGCCTTCGACTCACGCCATAGCAACGACGTGCACGGCTCGACTAGTATCGTCAGTATTTGGACTAAGGAATGAAAGCAGATTCTGCCTGCACTCGAGTGGTGGTCGTTTGCGCGTGTGACATAGACCTGGTGAGTGATCGCAGAGTGCGTTCGTCAAAGACACACTGGCCCCATCCAAGGCCTTAAAGGGTGGAGTGCAATAAAATACTACAAATCTCGTGGAGCTTTGTGGTTTTTGGAGAGAACGCTATTCAGTGCTCGTTACGTGAAGAATGTTGTTAGACCTGTTATTTTGTCGTTGCGTGCAGAATGTTGTTAAATCCGTTATGTGGCCGTTCTTGCCACAGGAAGATAATGTGTTCTCCCAGCGGGATAATGCTCGTCCTCGCACTGCCCGAGAAGCTCAGTGTGTATGGAAAAAAGTGCAGCAACTACCCTTACTAGCATGATCTGAGGTCTCCAATCGAGCACGTATGGGATATGATGGGACGAGAAGTAACTCTTACTGAACTACGTGAACAGTTCGAGCCGGCGTGGCATAAGATTTAGATTCCACGGGCGGCAATGCAGGCGCTCTGGCATTCACTCTATCGTAAAGATAGACAGTACTCGCCATCTTTACGATCGACTGAATGCCAGAGAACCTACACTGCCGCTCGTGGAGGCTACACCAGGTACTAATGTGTTGCAGTATAGGTCGGTACCTGGTACTTCAGAACTGCTTGTGCTACTGATCTGTAAACATAGTCATTTCATATATTTCATATGCACTGTTGCAATAATAAATCTTGAGTGAATTGGACACATCTAAAAGGGTATACCAGTTTTTTTTCCGACAGTGTAAGTCAGTATGGTGTACTCTGTTACTTATACGCAGTGTTACCGGTAGTTCTCTGATATGTACGACCAGTGATTTGTCGGATTGGGAATCCACTGACCTCTACAGGGTACTGGGAAGTGCTTTCGAGTCTGTCATGAGGTGTTGGACTGCCACCTGGGTCGACATGGGTTTGAATGATGGTTGGGGGGAATGAATCACATTGTGGATAGCTTCAACAAATACGCCTCTGAACGCAGTCATCCTTTTTTTTTCATAGCCTTAAACAGTTATACGAATGTTCCAAACTGTCGCTGCATCAGAGTGGCATGTGAAGTATACGGCCCGGCGGTGTAAGCGCGCAGTTATAACGCAAGTTGCTGGCTCCGAGAATGCGGACGCGGTGGACGGGTGTTGACGTGGCGATGGCGAAGAGAACATTGGACACGGTTCTGCTGCCGGAAAGAGGCAGCCAGCAGCACCTTATAACGTTGAAGCAGGCGACTGTGTCACACAGAGTCAAATGCTGGACTGCTGGCTGGAGGCAAAAGCGGGCGGTCGGTCTGACCATGACGGCACGGAGCCAGATGGTTGTCCGTTCGTGCTTCGGGCCTTGAGGCGGCAACAGGTTGCAGGCTGCCAAAGGCCTGGGCCGTCAATCAGTGATCGGCGACTCGTGGCACGTTGACAGTGGTGATGTCTGCATCATAAGTACCATCTGGCACCGCGAAGCCCACTGTTCCGATTATAGAACCTTATCGTTCTCGAGGTTGCGGCTGATGCACGACAGTCCTCGAAGCACGGCCGTGTCGTGTCGATAACAGGCTTGGCTGACCAAGGGCTTGGATAAATATGTCTGGAGCTGAACACGCAGAAGATGTACCACTGCCGCGTTTCTAGGTCATGCTGAAGTTCCATAAACAGGTTCCAGTCTCCTAGGCCCGGCTGTTTCCGCAAGGTACGAGGGAGGATGGAAGTGGCCCATCAGCAGAGGACTGCTGTGTCGGCATGTAAGTTGACTGTGGGTGTCGGCACTCTTTTTCGCGTGTGCCGTTACAGAGTGATTTTACTTCGGCCAACCTAGTTTGTGATACTTCCTTGCTTCACGGGATGTATGCTGATCTGCTTTATGTGCACAGAATGAGAATAAAGGAAGAAAAGAAACGATGAACTGGGAGTGTGCTAAATGAGTGGAAAATAAATGGTTCAAATGGCTCTAAGCACTATGAGACTTAACATCTGAAACCAACAGTCCACTAGACTTAGAACTACTTAAATCTAACTAACCTAAGGACATTACACACATCCATGCGCGCGGCAGGATTCGAACCTGCGACCGTAGCAGCAGAGAGGCTCCGGACTGAAGCGCCTAGAACCGCTCGGCCACAACGGCCGGCTGCAAGTTAACACTTTTTGAAGATCGCACATAGGCATGTGTCATGCGGCCACGTGCCGTAACAAAAATTTAAAACAAGAATAAGTAGTTGAATGGGATTCATCGGAACAGGATCATTAAAAAAGGAGTAAAGGCAGAGAGGCTAGTTCAAATGACGACAATATTTACAAAACAGCTAGTTAGTCCCGTTTTCTGACCATGTGCTGTGTTAGTAAGACGAAGTACACACAATATTAATTTTCGAAAATTTCCACGGAGTAAGTTAAAGTTAACTATTTATCAATAGAATTGGAAGGAAAATCAGCGTTAGCCGTATTTTCTTGCTTTATTGTCAGCAAAATCGATTTTCGGTCACTTAGTGACAATCCTCAGTGCTGTAATATACAATTAAAATTGGTAGGCACTGGTATCAAGCTGTAACCACAAGCTTAGAGCGATCACATAAAACGACAAAATACGGCCAATGCTGATTTTCCTTCCAATTCTATTCACTATTTGGTCGTGGTGCACACCAAAGCCATGGAGTCGCCAATCAACATTTATCAATATTTAGGCCTATATTTAAAGCTATGATGAAGTTTGATTATCTCTCTCTCGGTTATATTTTACCCATTGCTTATCACAATGGAAACTATGACTCCGCTCATCGCATGATGTTGCCGGACCCGAACACAGACCAAAATGCCTAGAGTGGCAGCTTTATTCGCCTTGCACAAACCACAGATATGGGCCAAATATTATATTGTGATGGCGGGGCTGTGTCGTTTCAAATATTTTTGTGCATCACTGGTCAATATTATAAAGAAACAATATGAGAAAGAAGCTAAAATTTATATGTATACTAAATAGGGTATGACACATGAATGAAGGAAGGCGCACGGATTCCTTTGAAGTAGCTGGTTATTTTTGTATTCATCAACTTTTTGTGTATGTCGATGAGATGTATAACAGACTTCTGAAACTAAATAGCTAGTGTGTCTGAGTCTTTCACATTATAGCGCATCTCTTCACGCATTTAGATCGTAGATAATAACTGAGAAAGTTATAGAAAAACAATCTTTTCTCCTTTTATGAAATGTGTTTGCTCCGTCTTATAGTTATTTAGTATCTTCCCTTCACATGTATAACGCAGTGTACTGTTTCTATCAAAATTTAGTACCATATTTCTTCTTTTGAGCGAAGATTTGATTACATTAGATTTGTAATTGTACAATGGTTTTTAAAGAAGAAATTAACGGTTGAAATTTTAAAGCGGTACTTTTTCATTTTTGTATTTTACTTTGTTTTATTATTTAAGCTAGCACTCTTCTGACTGGTTTGATGCGGCCGGAAAGAATTCCTCGCCTGTGCAAACCACTCCAGCTCAGTGTAGCGCTTGAAACGTACATCCGTAATTACTTGCTAGATGTATTACAATCTCTATTTTCCTCTACAGTTTTTACAGTCTGCAGCTTCCTCTAATACCATGGAGTTATTCCGTGATGCCTTAACAGATGGTCCTACCAGCCTGTCTCTTTTTCTTTCCATATATCCCTTTCGTCACTAATTCGGCGGAGAGCATTCTCATTGCTTACCTTATCAGCCCAGATAATTTCCAATATTCCTCCGAAGCATCAAATCTCAAATACTTCGATTCTCATTTTTTCCGATTTCCCCACACTTCATTTTCACTACCAGACGGCGCTGTGTTCCAACCGCTCATTGTCAGAAATTTTTTCCTCAAATAAAGGCCTATGTTTGATGTTAGCAGACTTCTCCTGGCCTGTAATTCCCTTTTTGCTAGTACTAGTCTGCTTTTATGTCCTCCTTCTTTGCCCGTCATGGGTTAGTTTGCTGCCTAGGTAGCAGAATTCCTTAACGTCATCACTTCGTGATCAACAATCCTGATGTTAAGTTTAACGCTGTTCTCAATTTTTGCTGCTTCTAATTACTTGAGTCTTTCTTCGCATTACTCTCAGTCCATATTCCGTACTCATTAGACTATTCATTCCATTCAGCAGAGGATTGCAATGTCATTAGCGAAACTTATCACAGATATCATTTCACCCTGAATTTGAGTTCAATTCTTGGACCGTTCTTTTATTTCCTTCATTGCTTCTTCGATGTACAGATTGAAAAATAGAGGCAAAAGTCGTCCCTGTCTTAGATCAATTTTAATCCGAGCACTTAGTTCTTGGCCTTCCTCTCTTATTGTTCCCTCTTGTCTCTTGTTCGTATTGTATGTTGCCCGTCTTCCCGCACACCTTACCTCCACTTTTCTCAGAATTTCGAACATCTTCAACCATTTTGCATTGTCGAGGGCTTTTTTCAGGTCGACAGATTGTATGAACGTGGCTTGATTTTTCTTCAGTCTCTATTTCACTATTAACCGCAACGACAGAAGTGCCTCTCTGGTACCCTTACCTTTCCTGAAGGCAAACTGATCGTCGTCTAACACATACTCAGTTTTCTTTTTCCTTTTTCTGTGCATGATTATTGTAAGCAGCTTGGGTGCAAGAGGTGTAAGCTCATTGTGCGATAATTCTCACACTTGTCTCTTGCAATTTTCCGACTTGAGCGGATGATGTTTTCCGAAGAGTCAGAGGATTCATCGCCAGTGTCATACATTCCACCTAAATACTCGTTTTGCGACTTCCCACGGTGATTTTAGAAACTAATGTTAGCTATCCCCTCTGTCTTATTTGATCTGAAGTGTTCAAAGGAACTTTTAAATTCTAATTCTAATACTGAATCCCCTATCGCTTCCATATCGACTTCTGTTCATTCTTCTGTCACGAAATGAGACATGTCTTCCCCCTTACAAAGGCCTTATCTTTTCCGTCTGCCTGCTGTGTCCTCTGCATTTAACAGTGGAATTCCTGCTGTATTCTTAATGCTACCGCCTTCAGTTTTAATTTCACCGAAGGTTATTTTGACTTTTCTATACGCTGACTCAGTCCTTGTGACAGTCATTCCTTTTCGATTTCTTCAAATTTTTCATGCAGCGATTATGCCTTAGCTTCCTCGGAATTTCTACATATTTCATTTCTAAGTGACTGTATTTCTGTATTCCTAAATTTTCCTTAACATTATTGGACGCTCCGATGACCTGCATGCCAATTATACAACTTTTCTCGAGCATGGCAGTGATCAGACTGTGCGCGTCCTCATGGTGTACTGTTTTGCCAATATCTACCGAAAACGTTCCAGTGACGTTACACCACTATATACTCAAACAATTCTATCTCTATAGAAATGCCTTTTTCTGTGTCAAAAAACATTGAATATAAACTCGCATACTGATGATATTTTAATCAACATTTCCCATGGGTATGGAAATTTTGGAGTATCTGTTTGGTAGCGCTCGGTGGAGTTGTTTATGTTGTAATACTTTCCTTTTCCGTCAGTGTAAAATCATTTCATTTTTTGTCATTTAATCAGTGGATCAAACTAATTACACTCTAAGAAAAAAGAACGACGCATCACGAAGGAATTATCCGAATAGTACGGAAAACTGTACAGACAAAAAAATGCTCACAGTTTCAGAAGAAGTGTATGATACACTCAAGAGAAAGTGCTTCACAAATTGAGTAAGTCAATAGCACTTTGGTAACCTCTGGCCTTTATGCGAGTAGTTATTTGGTTTGGCATTGACTACTAAAGTTCTTGAGTGCCCTTCTGACCGATATCGTGCCAAATTCCGTCGAATTCGCACGTTAGATCGTCAAAATCCCGAGTTGGTTGTAGGGCCCTGCCCATAATGCTCCTAACGTACTCAAATTGGGAGAGATCTGGCGACTTTGTTGGCCAAGGTAGTGTTTGGGAAGCATGAAGACAAGCCGTAGAAACTCTCGCCGTATGTGGGTGAGCAGTATCTTGCTGAAATGTAGGCCTACGATGGATTGCAATGAAGGGCAACACAACTGGGCATACAATATCGTCGACATACAGCTGTGCTATAAGGGTGCCGTGGATGACAACCAAAGGTGGCCTGCTATGAAATGAAATGCGACGCTAAACCTCGTGCTGACTGGGTGTTGTGTGATGTCCTTAGGTTAGTTAGGTTTACATAGTTCTAAGTTCTAGGGGACTGATGACTATAGATGTTAAGTCCCATAGTGCTCAGGGCCATTTTAACCATTTTTTTTTTTTTTTTTTTTTTTTGCGACTCTACATGATCACTCTTGGCTGTCGGGCCGTAAGGTCATCGACAGTCTTGATATCCACCACTGACCTTGGCGACTCCAGACACGTCTTCACTGTCCATCGGGATTCGTTTTGAAGTAGAATTCATTAGTGAAGATAGTTCTACTCCAGTCTATGAGGTTTCAGACGAAATGTGGCCGACATCTCTGCAAACGGGCTTGTTGATATACAGAGTTTAGTGGTAGACGGTGCAAGGAGCATAGTGAGCTCAGCCCCCTTTCTGTGAGCCGCCTATTAATGGTCCTTGTGATCACTGAAGCACCAGTCGCACGTCGTCTCGATGACAATGATGGATCCCAAGCTCCATGTGCCTCTCTGACGACTGCTTCGTTGTCTCCTTCTGACTTCTCTGTAGGTGAACCACTTCCTTCTGGACGCTGTGTTCGGCCGTGGTTCACCAATTCCTGGCAGTATCGTCGAATGTGGCATCGCTCCAATTGAAATGTAGAATTATCCCCCGTTTATTCCAGCCGGCTTCTTTGAGCCCGACTACCCGTTCTCACTCACGTGCCGACATGTGCGTAAATTGTTCACAAGTGCCCCATCATAATTGTTGTTCGACTGAGTACAAGAATGAAATTCGGCAAGACTTTATTTCCTCGTATTGACAGGTCCCCTGTTTATTATCCTTGCCAGTGGCGCGGTGAAATTACGCTGCAGCGTCACACATTCATTCATCTGTCGCCAAAGTGTACAACTGTTCATTTTTCGTCCATACCTGTGCATAAATTTGTGACCAGTTTGCATAACTCCCTCCGGGTGTCGTTTTGTTTTTGTTTTAGAGGGTATTAGCGCAATTAAATTATCTTAAGTAAACCTACCGTAGTGGGCAATGTAAATACATTGATACCGATTTATCCTTATGTGAGTGGCAGTAAATCGTGCCACACATAACTTATGACGAAAGAAAACACTTTAGAAGTGTCCTGTCTTGACTTACGCATGCACTCATGTAAAGTACTTTTAAGAAGCTATTGCGCTACCAACGGTAGTTGCACTAATTACATTCTAATGTTGGTCGTATACTAGACACCATCATCTTAAATATGTTTCATGCACTTTTAAGTTTCTCTCAAGATTTTGGTCACTATTCGTACTGCAGAGTGATAACCAAGCACGTAAAGGCTTTAATTTCTATTAACTGCGTAATGATTTATGTGTTGTTCCGTGACGAAAGAGACAAGCTAGTTAGATAAGTATTTAATAGGTACTGACATATGTTGTATTATTTTAATTTTGGTCTAACTCGTATCAGTCTACAATCATTAAAGTTCAGCGAGATGGAGTGACCATTAAATAGGTTCCATTCTGGGAAGATGGACGCCGTGAGTGCAAAAATACATTTTGTCCCTAACGAGCCTAATTACTAGTACTTTAAATATTTGTAATCTGAATATTACTCTCATTATCCTTCGCGTAAATGTATTTCGTACTGAATTCAACTGAAAAGTGTTTGATCGCATTTCTTGCCTGGCAAGGAAACTTGTTCATAGTTCGTACTCTTCCTCTAGTTCTCTTCCTTTCAATTTTTTTCTGTCTCTTTCTCCTTTTTTGCCATTATTATGAAACTGCTAATTAGTACTTGTTGTTTAAAATAGCTGACGCTTTGGTATCCATATTTAGAAAGGTCAAGGATATAAAGAACCACCGATTTTTACCTGGCGGTTAGCTGGAAGTATCTACAAAGTTGGTAGGGCTCCACCATGACTGTCATGTTCATTTTGTGTTGGGTTTTGTTACCAGTGATAATATACCCATTAGGATCGCTCCATACGAGAAAGGCTTAAGGCAGTTAATTTAGTCTTTTGGTACAGTGATATATTATTAGTTGTAATATGAATTGTGTCCCAATGTCAACGGATAATATTGAGAAACGATGTCGGTCTAGTGGTCTAGTGGTAGATCAGGCACCTGGAAGCAGAAAGATCGCGGGAACAGATCTCGGTCGGGACTACAGAAATTTTCAGTCTGCCTTTTATGCAATCTTCAGCTTTCAATGGTGCTAGGAGCCGCTTGGAGCGACACACTGTGCGGATTCCCCGTTAAATGTAGGTCCCGGTTGGATAACCAGGGTAGATTAGGTACACTTAGGTCGCTGAAGCAGCGTGCAATTGGAAGACTTACACTCGGCCATGTAGCTACAGACATTATTATACTGGGAAGATGATGAGGGATCACTTCTTGATGGATGGAAGTTGTATGGATGTTTCGATTCCATTGTTAATCGTGTATTTAAATGTTATGTAATAATTTTATAATGTAAAATTGTGCTGTTCTGGAGCTTTGTCTGTAAAAAGATTTTTCTTTGAAGTTAATGTTATCCATAAGTTAAATGGCTGCTACGTTGTCTTTATACTGAGCAGTGATTTTTGATGAATGTTGTGGAACATGTTGTACGTAAGTAACCCAATCCACCATTCCGCCACGGCTGCATAACTAATATAAAGCCATATGACAGTGAAACACAAATAAAATAATTTCAGTAGAAACTGATCGAATATGTGTTGTAGCCAAAGCGTTTACAGCAGCATTTATTAACAATACTTGCTACAGTATTTTAAAAACGTGCGATAGGGAATATAAGGAGCATTTGTTTCCGTGAATAGAACAAAACTAGAGTGCTTCTCATAACAATCGCAAAGGTAGATGAGGCAGAATTGGAGATAACGCATGTACATTTATTCAAGCAGGGACGGCTGCTCCTTCAAGTTGTGTCTCAGAATGTTCCACAGACAATCATTATGCATCCTTACGGCCAAAACAAAAACGCAGCCCACCTATATACTACAATTTAGCTGGTCTAACGCTGTAGCAGTTTCTACGCATTCGCTAGCAAATTTTTAGACGCTTCTTGGATGAAACTTGAACACCAAAATTTGTCGTCCATACTACCATGATTGTGCACTGAGTAATCACGTTGCCATCTCTTCATCTCATCCAGAGCACACGACTCACCACATTCGCTTGACATGATTGAAGGATCCGTGGGAGAGGACATTCGTCTCCGTATGAACTCACGTAATTATTTATGTATGCTGACGTAGATCAACATGTCTACAGTGTACATCCACAAATTCGCGTATGCGCATTTCATTCCTTTGAATAGCACGTGCAGCGAGAGCTAGAGGTCACGAACAGTCGGTGTCAGGTTTTTATTAGGGGTAACTTTTAATGCAAGGTGTGCTCCGAAAAAACAATCGCGAATTATACGTAAACGGTGCAGTTTGCGGGCTTGACGTAACTGCTTAATGGTGCTCTATTGCGCCATATATCTGGCCGGCGTGTAATCTGGCGTGACAAGGCCAGCCCCGGCAGGGCTACGAGGAGGTGCGGGCAGGTCGCACGCAGACCTAGAGCCGATCTGCGCCCTCGGACCCCGCACAAATTGATTCCCTCCTACTCCTCCAAATTACACGTCAGCTGGCGTTTTGTGCTCCGGACATCTGTATTTAAACATACTGCGTGAGGCCCCGCCGGTAACTTATGGCCTCGGTCTTCCTAGGAGGTCTCGAGGAGCCTGCGAAGGTTCCCTCCACATGCGTCGCCGCACGCAGCTCTGCAGAGATGTACTGACGATCGTACACTCAGCCGCCAATCCCCTGACTGTCAGCGTATTCTCGATATCCTCTACTGGTATGCCTGTCACTCGCGCAGTAATGCAAGATTGCTCATTCTGGTTTCCCGCTTAGTCCGAATGTCAATACCTATAAAAAGTTAAACCAATATTGCAGTGCATCTGTTATTCCAATTTACGATGCAATGTTCCTTCAGGCATAAATTCATGCAGGCACTCTGGCGACTACAACCGTTATGAAATGCATGAAATGTATTTTTAGTTGTAAACATGGACAACCAGCGGCTGTAGTACCCGTAGTGTACATTGCATCCTAATCCAGTATAAACAGGAACTGGAATATCGTATTTATCCGCCGATGATGGCCAAATGATTTTCAAGTAAAATGTCTCCTCTGTACAAAAATATACCTAACGCATGTATGACTATAGTTGTAGTGTCATGGAAGTTGGGGTCTAGCCATGAGTCGTCCTCGGATAGTTTAATGGTATCGGAACGACCTTGAATGCAACACGTTAACGTTGAGCTTAAAAAGCGAACGAGAGCGCTGGTGCATAACTTGGTTACTGACGACTGCCAACTTGTAGAAGTGCAACAGGTCATTGCAGAAGCCTTCCACGCGCATTACGGGCGCCTCTACACGGCAGATCAGACCACCCAGATCTTTACCGTTTCCGGATTGCTACATGGTACAGTTCCATCGGATGTGACAACGGACTTACTCCAGGACGAGACGGAAGATGAAGTTCACGACGCTATCTGTAAAGGGGCTACTTACAAATCTCCAGGGCCCTCCGGGCTCCCGTCGGATTTTTACGGGACTTTTCAGAGATACCGTGCTGGACTGAAGTCTGTAGAGAACTGCTGTCCCCCAACAAGTGCCCGCTTAAGGTTTTCCTCAAAGGTCTGATAGTGCCGATACACAAACCCAAAGGCGGGAACCAAATACGAGACTACCGACCTTTGACGATGCTTAATAGTGACTTGAAAATTTTTTTCAGACGACTGCTGGCAAATCGTATACGACGTTCAATCCCCCATGTCATTTCCACGGACCAAAATTCTCTAGGAGTTCGATACAATATCAGGTCTGCTCCGTGCCAATGCAGGGACTTAATCTCCCTTGCGCCTCCCGTGCTCGCTGGCCTCACTGGATTTTAGTCAGGTGTTTGATCGTGTCGACCACACCTGTTTCATGTAGTGCTCCGCGATATGCATTACCCGGATATCTTTACTGGCGCGGTCATGCGCCTCCTGCATGTGACGCCGTCACGGGTACTCGTTAATGGTCTCCTGACAGTGCCCTCCACATAAACCGCTCGGTGCGCCAGGGCTACCTTTCATCTACTCTGCTTTATGCTTTGCCCGTGGATCCTTTACTGTGTAGCCTGCGCCAACGATTAACTGGACTCCAATGTGGCGGTCGAGCTTACCTGTGCATGGTGAACGTCGATGTGATGCTCGTTGTCCCTGGAGCCGATGACATGACAGAGTCTATGTCTCGGATTTCAACCTACGGAGTGGCATTCGAGAGTAAAGTCAACATCGACAAATCGCTCGCGTTGCATATAAGGTCGCGTTTGTCACGAAAGTGCGTTGCCCCCTTTCGGTTTATCGACACTTTACGGTGCCTAGAGGTCGACTTCACAGCCGACATCCGGAGCACGGTAAAGTTGATCTATGGACGCTTATTGCAACAGACACGGGCCAGCATAGTGTATCAATGCTTGCGGACAATCAATATCGTTCAGCGAGATTGGCAAATCCGAACGCAGCTTCGCGGCTTCTACGCGTCGCACAAACTCTGCCCATTACGCATCCACTTGCGCGTAGCTCCATGGCTGCTTACGGCTTCTTTGTGAGCAAAGGGATGTTGTTTAAAATTAGATACGACTCCTTCACCCAACCTAAGGACAATAGGGGTTCGTGCTCGTCAACGTTATGACTTGGTGGTGGCCCTCTACATCAGTGCCCACCTAAAGCTACAGCGTAGATACCTATTGAGCCTCACAAGTTCGTTACTGATAGGATAGAACCGGCCTCTCTTGACTCATCGGTTGTATCAGGAAACTTGCCCGCAGGCTTCAGTCATCTCGGGCCACTTTATTTGAATCACAGTTTTGTACGCCAAGTGACAACGACCGCACTTTTGGCGGCTGCAAAACGACTCTAAGGTGAACTACAGCGATACCGCCGGCCTATACTCACTGAATTTAAATATCCTAATGCGTGGAGGCGAGTGGTATGGAAAACGGAACGCCATCCGTTACTTGACTCTGACGCACAAGCCGCGTGGTATGAGGCTGTCAACAGGAAGTGTGTGACAAGCTAACGCCGATATAAGATCCACCTGGCGGATTCACTCACGAAGTCGAGACCGACGAATACTGTCTCAGCTGTGAGGATGCGGGGCATGTGTGGTACCTTGTGTACCAGGTTGCAGTGTATATCCTACGTACAACGGTGCACTATGTAGGGGCACACGTGATTCTTCTACTGGATGAAACGTCCTACTCCAGGACTCGAACAGATGCAATCTTGTGGATCCACGTCAAGGCCGTGAAATCTCTCTGCCTTGACGACCCCAAAGACGTTCTTCATTTCTAGTGTTATCTCCATGATCGGCATCCCCCTATTGTTCGCCATCCACAGTACGGTCAACAATCTTTAAATTACCTTTGCAGGGTCTTGTATCATCCAAAAAGTACCTGGAAAGTCCTCGGCGTGAGAAGCTGATATGACTGATGACACACTTAAGCGAACGAATGTGGAACAACACGGATAGAAACGAGAAGACACGTCGGATGATCCGGCGTCGCTTTCAATATGCTTCACTTCTGCCATGTCTGTCACTATTTTGATTTCGTTTTCGTCCTCAATGTTTACCACGCGGTAGAAGCGTTATTTAAACCACCCCCATCCTCCCCCGACTTCTTCATGTATATATAAAAGTAATAATCAATAAAATAAATTAACATAGTTGTTGCTCTGTGTTCGTAAACTACTATACTTATCTTTGTATTTAGTTTGCGTGTTCTTCTTTTCTCTCTTTTTCCTCAGGGTGTGACGTGGACATCGTGGCCAGGCCTCGGGTTGCAACCCCAGCCCACTTTGCACAGAGAAAACACACACTCACACACACACACAAACGGTCGGTCAGGAGATAGGTCGCTATGAGCGGGAAAACCGGATTCTAGTCTCCGTTCTACACAAATTTTAATCATTTTCATACAGCTGATGATTGTCCGTATTCGCACTGCGAATACATTTCACGCATAAAAGATAATTCCTTCTTAAGCTTATTGACTGATTACACAGGGAGTTTGTTTATTGAAGCACAGAGGACAAGAAATTAGTTACATGCGGGAGACATCGCCGTGTAACATCACCTCTACCCTTCATGAGCTCAGTGTTCGACGAGGCAGATAATCCATAATTTTCTTCAGGTATCTCATGTCCACATGAAGCCACATACCAATGAGCAGATACTTCACAGACACCAGATTTCAGGGAAGATGACTATGTTTCACATACTGTTCCAGAAACTCCCCGACGATTCTTATGGAGTCGTGATTTAACGAGAAGACGCTGGAGAGTTCATCAGACCAGGAAAGTATGCGTGCAGACCTTGAACACAAATCTTTTTTTTAAGTTGGAAGACTTGAGATTCCACAGCATAATCAAGATGTTATTGAAGAAAAAGCAACACCTGGTCATCAACAAAGTTAAACAAACAAATTTATATTGGTGGTAACTTAAATGAGTGGGGACTCGTCATGGTACAGAAAACACCCTCACAACAGTACATGATAATTTCCGGCCTGAACTAACTGTCCACAAGTGAGGGACATTGGATTGTCAGTGCACTTGACGCCTTGCATCGTTTGAATATAAGGTAAACCCGCTACGCGTTGGGCGAAACTACATGCCTCCATACAGCATCTAACTAATTTGTGTGTTGTTTAACACACTGACACCGTGCAAATTTATGAGCCACTGTCAGCAGTGTCCTTTTTCCAGGTACCCGACTTCATGTCGCAATGTTCACAAGGTAAGTAGTCGAGGATTTGAAACTGTGGTTGACAAGGTATCACTCGTTACTGGTCACTGTAAATTCTAATGTTTTTACGACTGATACTCTTACTTCGTGTTACACGGCGGCGAGTGGCACACCATTCCATGTAGACACCGTCCGCGTTGTTACGGTTTCCAGTCGGGCAGCTTCATTAACGGAGAGAACATGGGCACTTGCCTCTTTTTGTGCCATTCCGTCATGTCACCACTTCGACCCACCGTACCCCCATGTTTGCCATACAACCAAATGGGTTATAACACACCACTTCACTGCCATGATTACGTCAGCATAGGACGGCAAATAACCACCCGATACCTTTTCTACACCGTTTACAGAGCCCCAAAGCGGCAATAATGCCCTTTTGTGAATGACTATCACACTGTAAGGCATATAAAAAGCAAAGCAGTACGAAGGGATTACGCAAATGGGGCGTAACTCATGTGATTTAGAAATACAGACAAACAAATGATTACAATTTCATAAAAACTGGATGATTTATTTTAGAGAAAAACTACACAAACTGAGCAAGTCAATAACGCATTGACCTATCTCCGGCTCTTATGCAAGAAGTTATCCGGATTGACACTGATTGATTGAGTTGTTGGATGTTCTCCTGAGTGGTATCGTGCCAAATTCTTCCCCACTGGCTAGTTGGATCGTCAAAATCCCGAGACGGTTGGAAGGCCCTGTCCATAATGCTCAAGCCTTTCTCAAATGGGGAGAGACGCGAAGGTACAGCTTGGAAAGGACGAAGACAAGAAGTAGGAACTCTCGTCGTGTGTGGGTGGACGTTATCTTGCTGAAATGTAGACCAAGTACTGCTTGCGTGAAGGGCAAAAACACGTAGCGTGGAATATCGTCGAAGTACAGCTGTGATATAAGGGTCCGGAGGATGAAAACGGAAGGGGCCCTGCTATGAAAAGAAAGGGCACCACAGACCGACACTCAAGGCTGACGGGCCGTACAGTGGGTGACAGCAAGTTGTATTCCATCGATGCATGGGGTGTGACCAGACACGTCTTTGGCTTAAAAATCCTAGAAACTGGAGTAGAGCTGCCGTGGCTGATGAGTGCCGCTTCGAACTTAGCCCCGATGACCAGCGAAAACAGTGTCTGGAGACGCCCCGGTCAGCAATGGGATACCAATCTGACCGCTGCCCGCCATACAGCATGACAGTCAGAAATGACGGTTTGGGTTGCCACTTCTTTTTATAGCTGGACCCCTGCGGTTGTAACCCGCGGCACCCTTTCAGCACAGCGCTACGTCGATGATGTTCCACGTCCAGTTTTGTCCTCTTCCATGGCGAGCTATCCTAGTCTTACATTTCAGTCAGCAAGATAATGTCCGCTCTCACACGGCATGATCTTCTACCGCTTGTCTTCGTCCTTGTCAAATCCTACATTGGCCAGCAAGGCTGCTGGAACTCTCCCGAATTGACAACCATCGGACCATTGTGGGTAGGACCCTCCAGGAGGAAGTTTAAAGGCACATTTGCGTGCTGAGCCTCTGTTAGCAGAAAACGTAATTATCAGTAATGGAATAAAGCAATAATGTGAGCCATAGATATTGAGACCTGGCACCAAGGAAGGCAGCATTGGTTTATTATTGTGGACGGGACCGTTATCAATTGCTGTTGGTTAGCTTATTTTTCTGTCACGTACACTTTGTTTGGAAACAGCAACAAATAAAAGCTGACAATAAATTAAGAAGTGTTCTACGACTGAAGGCCTTAATGACCATAAATTCAAACTATTTCTCGGCTGAAGGCTCCAATAGTGATAATTTAAAGCTGCGCAGACCTCGCTGCTCGTCCGTCCCCAACCGCACTCCCTACTCACACAACCCAGAAACACCACAACGTTGCCACAAAGGTAGTACCACCGTTACTAGATATCTATACCCGCCACTGCTGCCACTAGCGGACAGACAACGCTTGCAAACGGAGTGGCACCAATGAACACAAGAAGAAGAACACGACGACCGTAGATATACCAACCAAACGATGTCAACCTAGCAACGGCACCAACGCGAGCCGTAGCACGGCTCAGATATAGTCCACGGCTGTGTAAATACTGTATGCAGCCGCTGGAAGCAATTGAAGTTTTTTGATCGTCAGATTATTGGCGGAGTAAGAGGCACCTTTTGTATTCTAGGTCTTGTCCAGATCGGACGTGTTTTGACACACCGCCATTAATGATACATTATTTTATTAATACATTCACGACTTGCAACTCATAATTGCATAATTCAGGTCTCATTGTAAGTGTCGTAACTTAAGTATGTTCTGTTTCAGAATATACTGTTGTTACTAACCTATGTATGTCTTATTTTGTTTCTTTGGTCATTGTAAGATTGTTGGGTGACTTGTCATGGCAAAAAGATCCGTACTTCTAAGTTATAAGTCGTCCAGCCCGATCCACCGTCGTCTTCGGTTGCTGACTTATTACGAAATCCGATTTTAGCGAAAATACAGAGAGACAAAACTCGGTTAATGTACATGAACGGGCTTTTAACAGAAAAAGTCATGCTAAAGCGCCATGAGTTTGTATGAAACATATTTTACCGATACGTAAACTTAATTGATCTTTATTTAATATTCATTCCTATAATTCATTGTATTCTCTCGATCCAGGTACGAAGGAGCTAAATTAAATCAGGTCGGGATTTTGAAGATCTTACGCGCCGGCTGCTCAGAATTTGGCACGATATCTCTTAGGCGGAGATCCAACAATTCTATTAGCCAGTCAAAAGCTCAATAACTGCCTGCATAAGCGCCAGAGGTGGAATACGTTATTCACTTGCCAAATTTGTGAAGCTGTTTCTGTCGAGTATATTATTCAGTTTTTTTTTTCAATTGTGACGTTTACCGGTTTTCTCCGTGATGCGTCGTTTTTTTTTTGACTTAGAGTTTGTTTTGTTCACTGAGCTGTGAGACCGTTATCTTTTATATACCTGTAGATGGGGGTTTCTTTTCACTTCTTTGTTGAAAGTCACTAGCTGACAATAATGCAATCATGGACTCTTACACTAGATGTTAAAGCTATCAACTAATGTACTCTATGGTTAACACCTAATCTGCCTGCATCTAATGTTAGCTTAAAAATTCCATGAACCATGGACCTTGCCGTTGGTGGGGAGGCTTGCGTGCCTCAGCGATACGGATAGCCGTACTGTAGGTGCAACCACATCGGAGGGGTATCTGTTGAGAGGCCAGACAAACGTGTGGTTCCTGAAGAGGGGCAGCAGCCTTTTCAGTAGTTGCAAGGGCAACAGTCTGGATGATTGACTGATCTGGCCTTGTAACAATAACCAAAACGGCCTTGCTGTGCTGGTACTGCGAACGGCTGAAAGCAAGGGGAAACTACAGCCGTACTTTTTCCCGAGGGCATGCAGCTTTACTGTATGATTACATGATGATGGCGTCCTCTTGGGTAAAATATTCCGGAGGTAAAATAGTCCCCCATTCGGTCTCCGGGCGGGGACTACTCAAGAGGACGTCGTTATCAGGAGAAAGAAAACTGGCGTTCTACGGATCGGAGCATGGAATGTCAGATCCCTTAATCGGGCAGGTAGGTTAGAAAATTTAAAAAGGGAAATGGATAGGTTGAAGTTAGATATAGTGGGAATTAGTGAAGTTCGGTGGCAGGAGGAACAAGACTTCTGTTCAGGTGACTACAGGGTTATAAACACAAAATCAAATAGGGGTATTGCAGGAGTAGGTTTAATAATGAATAGGAAAATAGGAATGCGGGTAAGCTACTACAAACAGCATAGTGAACGCATTATTGTGGCCAAGATAGATACGAAGCCCACGCCTGCTACAGTAGTACAAGTTTATACGCCAACTAGCTCTGCAGATGACGAAGAATATGAAGAAATGTATGATGAAATAAAAGAAATTATTCAGATTGACTGGAATTCGAGTGTAGGAAAAGGGAGAGAAGGAAACATAGTAGGTGAATATGGATTGGGGGACAGAAATGAAAAAGGAAGCCGTCTGGTCGAATTTTGCACAGAGCACAACATAATCATAACTAACACTTGGTTTAAGAATCATGAAAGAAGGTTGTATACATGGAAGAACCCTGGAGATACTAAAAGGTATCAGATAGATTATATAATGGTAAGACAGAGATTTAGGAACCAGGTTTTAAATTGTAAGACATTTCCAGAGGCAGATGTGGACTCTGACCACAATCTATTGGTTATGACCTGTAGATTGAAACTGAAGAAACTGCAAAAAGGTGGGAATTTAAGGAGATGGGACCTGGATAAACTAAAAGAACCAGAGGTTGTACAGAGATTCAGGGAGAGCATAAGGGAGCAATTGACAGGAATGGTGGAAAGAAATACAGTAGAAGAAGAATGGGTAGCTTTGAGGGATGAAGTAGTGAAGGCAGCAGAGGATCAAGTAGGTAAAAAGACGAGGGCTAGTAGAAATCCTTGGGTAACAGAAGAAATATTGAATTTAATTGATGAAAGGAGAAAATATAAAAATGCAGTAAGTGAAACAGGCAAAAAGGAATACAAACGTCTCAAAAATGAGATCGACAGCAAGTGCAAAATGGCTAAGCAGGGATGGCTAGAGGACAAATGTAAGGATGTAGAGGCCTATCTCACTAGGGGTAAGATAGATACCGCCTACAGGAAAATTAAAGAGGCCTTAGGAGATAAGAGAACGACTTGTATGAATATCAAGAGCTCAGATGGAAACCCAGTTCTAAGCAAAGAAGGGAAAGCAGAAAGGTGGAAGGAGTATATAGAGGGTCTATACAAGGGCGATGTACTTGAGGACAATATTATGGAAATGGAAAAGGATGTAGATGAAGATGAAATGGGAGATACGATACTGCGTGAAGAGTTTGACAGAGCACTGAAAGACCTGAGTCGAAACAAGGCCCCCGGAGTAGACAATATTCCATTGGAACTACTGACGGCCGTGGGAGAGCCAGTCCTGACAAAACTCTACCATCAAGTGAGCAAGATGTATGAAACAGGCGAAATACCCTCAGACTTCAAGAAGAATATAATAATTCCAGTCCCAAAGAAAGCAGGTGTTGACAGATGTGAAAATTACCGAACTATCAGCTTAATAACTCACAGCTGCAAAATACTAACACGAATTCTTTACAGACGAATGGAAAAACTAGTAGAAGCCAACCTCGGGGAAGATCAGTTTGGATTCCGTAGAAATGTTGGAACACGTGAGGCAATACTGACCTTACGACTTATCTTAGAAGAAAGATTAAGGAAAGGCAAACCTACGTTTCTAGCATTTGTAGACTTAGAGAAAGCTTTTGACAATGTTGACTGGAATACTCTCTTTCAAATTCTAAAGGTGGCAGGGGTAAAATACAGGGAGTGAAAGGCTATTTACAATTTGTACAGAAACCAGATGGCAGTTATAAGAGTCGATGGACATGAAAGGGAAGCAGTGGTTGGGAAGGGAGTGAGACAGGGTTGTAGCCTCTCCCCGATGTTGTTCAATCTGTATATTGAGCAAGCAATAAAGGAAACAAAAGAAAAATTCGGAGTAGGTATTAAAATTCATGGAGAAGAAATAAAAACTTTGAGGTTCGCCGATGACATTGTAATTCTGTCAGAGACAGCAAAGGACTTGGAAGAGCAGTTGAATGGAATGGACAGTGTCTTGAAAGGAGGATATAAGATGAACATCAACAAAAGCAAAACAAGGATAATGGAATGTAGTCTAATTAAGTCGGGTGATACTGAGGGAATTAGATTAGGAAATGAGGCACTTAAAGTAGTAAAGGAGTTTTGCTATTTGGGGAGCAAAATAACTGATGATGGTCGAAGTAGAGAGGATATAAAATGTAGGCTGGCAATGGCAAGGAAAGCGTTTCTGAAGAAGAGAAATTTGTTAACATCCAGTATTGATTTAAGTGTCAGGAAGTCATTTCTGAAAGTATTCGTATGGAGTGTAGCCATGTATGGAAGTGAAACATGGACGATAAATAGTTTGGACAAGAAGAGAATAGAAGCTTTCGAAATGTGGTGCTACAGAAGAATGCTGAAGATTAGATGGGTAGATCACATAACTAATGAGGAAGTATTGAATAGGATTGGGGAGAAGAGAAGTTTGTGGCACAACTTGACCAGAAGAAGGGATCGGTTGGTAGGACATGTTCTGAGGCATCAAGGGATCACCAATTTAGTATTGGAGGGCAGCGTGGAGGGTAAAAATCGTAGAGGGAGACCAAGAGATGAATACACTAGGCAGATTCAGAAGGATGTAGGTTGCAGTGGGTACTGGGAGATGAAAAAGCTTGCACAGGATAGAGTAGCATGGCGAGCTGCATCATACCAGTCTCAGGACTGAAGACCACAACAACAACAACAATTTTTGTAGTCTTTCCATAGAGTTTCGTATGTCAAGTACTGAGCAGTAAATAAAATGTATTCATTTCCTAATGCATTTCAGCAAAATAACATATATTTTTGTGCTTGTGTAACAGTTTTCGGAGAAGCACCGTGCAATATTTGCCCACTGCTACGGTCGTAAGCAGGTTGAGTGAAAGCACTCACAAATTTACGTGGGGCGTTCAGTAAGAAATGCAACACATATTTCCTCGGGCAATTTAGGTCGAAAAAATGCAGAATTGTTGTGGGACATTGTGGAATACGCTTGCTTAAGCGCCTACAGGTTCATGAAATTCCGATAGCTGCCGGCACTATACGCAGCCTTCAAAATGGCTTCTGTATCGGAGATGCGTTCCAAGTATAAGACTGTCTTTGAGCTTCTTTTGGCGGGATACGGGAGCATCGCCGATATTCATAGGAAGTTGCAGAACGTCTACGGCGACCTGGTGTTGGTGAAAAAAGTACGGGGAGTCGTTGGGCGAGGCGTCTGTCATCATTGCAACAAGTTCGCGCAAAGTGTCCGGTCTCCCGCATCCGGCTTGCCACATACAGCTGTCACTCCTACTTTGTTGGATACATGCGGACACTCTCATTCGATATGATGACAGATGACTATCAGACACCTCGATAGTCAACTGGACATGTCTGCTGGTAGTGCTGAGACACTCGTCCACCAGCTGGGGTATGCTCTCTGACATACCCTCCACCTAGTGGAAATGGAAATGAGCATTTGGCGTGATTGGCCGGGAGGCCCCTTACGGGGCAGGTCCGGCCGCCTTGGTGCAGGTCTTATTACATTCGACACCACATTGGGCGATCTGCGCGCCGGATGGGGATGAAATGATGATGAAGACAACTTAACACCCAGTCCCTGAGCGGAGAAAATCCCCGACCCAGGAGGGAACCGAAGCCGGGCACCTTAGGACGGCAGTCCTTCACGCTGACCATTCAGTTATCGGGGCGGACCCTCCACCTAGTGGAAGACCGTAAAGAGCACCTAAGAACCATCTGCCTAGAATTTGTGTTGTAATAAAAAAAAAGAAGAAGAAATACATATGAATCGAAAGAATTAATTGCATTATTAGAAATGTGCTTGTACGATTTTTGGCTAATCGGACTTCCTTTCTTACATTTAAATTGTAGATGCAGGCAGCAGACTTCAAGGACATCAGTTCGTGTCAAAAATAAGAAAATCCTCCTTACTTGGTTCCACTTCACTGCACTAAAACGTCCTTAATACTGGTATCAGAACTTCTCTTATTACGAAACATATATGATACAAAACACTTGTAGCCCCTCATACTCCGAGTCACATCTTGACAGAACTGCTACATACCGGAGCGTGAGAAACAAAACCATGTATTAAGAAAAATGAATGATGGTTTCTTTTCATTTGTGTGCGCCTTACCGCGCATTCATAATTAATGTCTTTGCCGACGCTTACGGTCGATCGGTGTTTCATTTTTTGTTTTTAATAAATTTTAACTTTACGATACCCTGGGGTTCTCTCACTATGTACCTACACAAATTGCTTGAGCGGTACGAGAATGATCGTTGTAATTTTTTGTCGAACATCATCAGAGGTGATGAAACATGGATTCGTCACTTCGAGCCGCAAACAAAACGGCGATCCATGGGGTGGCGCCACACCGCCACTCCTCCGAAGCAAACGTTCAGAGCCGCACCCTCAGCCGGTCAAGTCATGGCGACGGGAAGCACATACTCTGATGTCCTCCCTCATGATGCAACGATCAACGCTGGAGTGTATTGCACAGAAAACTGTAGAAACGGCTTCATCTCGTTTGTCGCCACAAAATTCATACGAACTTCTCCATCTCCGTAACAACGGAAGGCCTCTGTGAACCCGAGAGCAGCTCACAAAACTTCATTGGACAGTTCTTCGTGACCCACCCTACAGCCCAGTTGTCGCATCTTCCGCCTTCCTTCTGTTTGGCCAATGAAGGATGAACCCCACGGGAAGCAATACCTGGATGATATCGACCGATATAGTGGTACCATGCAGGCATACAGCTCCTTCCAGTAAGGTGGCGTAAGGTCGTCGCACTGAACGAAGATTATGTTGAGAAATACTGTTTCGTAGCCAAAAGAGCGGAGAACAGTATGTTGTATTGGAATCCTGAATAAAACCAACCTGGTTTCAGATAAAATTGTTGCGTTACTTATTCACGCCCCACGTATTGGCATGTTTTTACAGTATTACTATTATTCTGTCAATATTTACGAAATTTTTTTGTTACACCTAAACCACATTTTGACATCTAAGATGTTTATGACTAGATGTGAAGACTTGTGTGTTCTGGAATAGGAATTTTTGTAAGGCGTGTTTATTGTTGAAGTAGATATACTTGCGAGTAGGTAAGACTTTCGTGCACGGTTTGCTGGTGCAGACGTGATGGTTGATCGAAATCGGAAGAGAAGACTGGCCAAGGACAGCCTTTATAACTATTAATCTGTAAATGATGTGCCTCAACAATTAAAATGAACGCAGCACACAAATTCATGTCGATGTACTACGGCGACGACCCACACATGAGAAGGTGCAAAATCAACATTTTGGCTGCTGCGCGCAGCTCAGAAGGGAAAATGCTCTTACAGCCTGTGGGAGCTTTAGGCGAAGTTCTTGCCACATTACACTAGCATTTTTGTTTTACATAGTTCTGATTTTTAATTTCAACGATATTTTTCTACGTTCACGAGTCTGAATTCAAGGGTGTAAACCTTATCTACATCTACATCAACATGATTACTCTGCAATTCACATTTAAGTGCTTGGCAGAGGGTTCATCGAACCACAATCATACTGTCTCCCTACCATTCCACTCCCGAACAGCGCGCGGGAAAAACGAACTCCTAAACCTTTCTGTTCGAGCTCTGATTTCTCTTATTTTATTTTGATGATCATTCTTACCTATGTAGGTTGGGCTCAACAAAATATTTTCGCATTCGGAAGAGAAAGTTGGTGACTGAAATTTCGTAAATAGATCTCGCTGCGACGAAAAGCGTCTTTGCTTTAATGACTTCCATCCCAACTCGCGTATCATATCTGCCTCACTCTCTCCCCTATTACTTGATAATACAAAACTAGCTGCCCTTTTCTGCACCCTTTCGATGTCCTCCGCCAATCCCACCTGGTAAGGATCCCACACCGCACAGCAATATTCTAACAGAGGACGAACGAGTGTAGTGTAAGCTGTCTGTTTAGTGGACTTGTTGCATCTTCTAAGTGTCCTGCCAATTAAACACAACCTTTGGCTCGCCTTCCCCATAATATTATCTATGTGGTCTTTCCAACTGAAGTTGTTCGTAATTTTTACACCCAGGTACTTAGTTGAATTGACAGCCTTGAGAATTGTACTACTTATCGAGTAATCGAATTCCAACGGATTTCTTTTGGAACTCATGTGGATCACCTCACACTTTTCATTATTTAGCGTCAACTGCCATCTGCCACACTTACTAGACGGTAAATTACAGCATCATCTGCGAACAACCTAAGAGAACTGCTCAGATTGTCACCCAGGTCATTTATATAGATCAGGAACAGCAGAGGTCCCAGGACGCTTTCCTGGGGAACATCTGATATCACTTCTGTTTTACTCGATGATTTGCCGTCTATTACTACGAACTGCGACATTCCTGACAGGAAATCACGAAGCCAGTCGCACAACTGAGACGATACCCCGTAGGCCCGCAACTTGATTAGAAGTCGCTTGTGAGGAACGATGTCAAAAGCTTTCCGGAAATCTAGAAATACGGAATCAACTTGAGATCCCCTGCCGATAGCCGCCATTACTTCGTGCGAATAAAGAGCTAGCTGCGCTGCACAAGAACGATGTTAACCATGCTGATTACGTATCAATAGATCGTTCCCTTCGAGGTGATTCATAATGTTGGAATACAGTAAATGCTCCAAAACATGCAGCTTCATAAGCTCTTACGCTATCAATATTTTAATTAGTAATTTGATATTTGGATTGTAGGATTATTTATTAACTACGGGAGAATCTGAAAACAGTGCATATTCTTTTGTGACTCTGCTGTGTGTGTGTGTGTGTGTGTGTGTGTGTGTGTGTGTGTGTGTGTGTGTGTGTGTGTGCGTGCACGCGTGCGTGCGTATGCGTGAATGTGGAGACCACAAACTTATTTTAAGAGTTCTTGATCCGAAGAAAATCTCCATTATCTTCAACTGAAATAACATCTGCATTGCTCTGATGACAGTTATGTTCAGATCACTGTAGTAATAACAAAATGATAATAGGGAATAATAATAATAACATCGTTTCATAGACACACCAAAATGTGGTTATGTAAATTAACGGAATTTCGTATGAATGTGGGTGACTGTGTGTTTCAAGATCTAACCAAACAAACGAATGGGTCCATTAACTTACCGACGTATTACAAATCTAAAATTTGCTTGTGTACTATCAGTTTTAGAACATATCGGCAAGTAACGGCTAAGTTAATTAAAGTAACTGCCATTGAAGTTCATCCAGTGAAGGCACAAATTGTTGTGAAGCCCCAGGCATGTGGAGAGATCTTTATCGGAATTCACTATGAAATAAATTCGCACGTAAAAATCAGTGATGGAATAAACGTGCACAGTGGGCTGTCTTAACGCTATAAAAATTTTCAGGGCTAGTAGTGAGACGTAAGTTGCACTATTCACAATTACTTTACGCAAACCCTAGAAATTACTCACACCACACCTGACGGTATAAAGCAAGCAAACTGTAGATGGCATCAAATGTGCGTTGCTGTGAAACGAGTACTGAACTCCAACACTCTCTGCTGCCAAGGAGAACTGCCTTCCAGGTTTGATGTTTTTTTATTGCTTTATCAGATATGAATAATGTTTTTGCACACTCTGCATAAGCTTAATGATGTTAAATAAAATCTACATATCAAAGTTATGAAAAGTTATCAGCCGAAATGGTTTCATGCTTTTCAGTGTTATTTGGACCACTCAGTGGGGACAGATTAAATTCCTGTGCTTGTGATCGTCAGAAAGTTTACGTTCTTAATTACATCACTATTGAATAAGATATAAAAATTGCCTATTACGACACCACAAGGACAAGCCAATTGCTTTTCTTTTCCTTAATATTTTGTAGGTGACATAATATTATTATAAAATTAAATCTACAATTCAGTTATATGAAGAGTTTGTAAATATATGAAAGACATAAATCATACCAAAAATGAGTTTTTGGAAGACGTGACTGTATTAATTCCGATACCTGCAAGTAAAAAAGAACTTCATGAACAGCTTACTGATGCAGATGTAGACTACGATCAAATTGAAAGGATGTACCGACTTCCCTGCTGTTCTATTGTGCTATAAGTGACACATTACACAAATTAAATCATAAAGTTGAAGTGCATTATTCTTTAGAAACTTTGACGTCTTAGGTCCATCAAATTCAGGGGAAAAACGTTTGAGAGAAAGTTGGAGAATAACACAAAAACTAGATCAACGGCTATACTCCGCCAGACACCTTAAGGCGTGTAGCGACAAGCAACAATGTGTGCCTCTGTCGTTTCTCCTCTTTTCTGTTTAAGTTGTGAATGATGCACGGGAGGAACAATTGTTAGTGAGAATCTGTGTGAGGTCATGTCTCTGATTTTAGAGCGGCTCTTTTCACGAGATATACGTAGTAGAAAGCAAAGTAGTAATTGGCACTCCGAAGCAAGTTCGCTCACCGAATTAAAAAAAAAATGGTTCAAATGGCTCTGAGCACTATGGGACTTAACTTCTAAGGTCATCAGTCCCCTAGAACTTAGAACTACTTAAACCTAACTGACCTAAGGACATCACAGACCTCCATACCCGAGGCAGGATTCGAACCTGCGACCGTAGCGGTCGCGCGGTTCCAGACTGTAGCGCCTAGAACCGCTCGGCCACTCCGGCCGGCACGGAATTTAAACAGTACACCTCCCCGTGTACAGAATCGTTCACTTCTTACATCGTTAAAACATTCTTAACCTTTGCAGATACACTTCTCGGGTTTCCCGCCGGATCGTGTTGCGTAAATCGCACAGTATTTCTTCGATGGAACTGCTCGACATCTTCAGGTGGCGGTAGCTACTGCTGTCACTTCTGCAACACGCGACTGATGATAATTGCGCGGCGACTTCTAAACTTATCAGACCGGGAACAGGCAATACGCATGCGCCGGAAGACGCTCGCAGTTGGAGGAAAGCGGCACTCCTAGTGCCCCCGGCTGGGAGCCCCAGAAAGACCTTCCACGAGTGCGCTCTGGGCAACGACTGTGCTGCTGGACGACCCTGTGGTCAAAAGCTGAATTAAATCTCAGCGGCGCGTTGCATCGAGTCATGAACTGGAAGTTCTTGTTTTCTCGGTTTTGATTTAATGGCAGTCAATGTTGGATTGCAGGTGGTGCTTAATTGACAACCTGCACCCCTGTTGATAAGATTGTCCGCCATACGGATTCGTATGATCTCCTTAACAAAACAGTCACAGAAAAATGAGGGTGGGGAAGAAATAGCAGTCTTTCCTAAAACATTGCGATGCGCTGTGTCCAGGCAGTGCTCCGCTACAGATAGTTTATCAGGTTGCCCCAGACATGTATGATGATGGTGTTCTCGCACGTTTCGGCGTGTCTGCCCAATATAAGATTTTCCACTTTGGCATGAGGTCTTACACACGCCACGTTTCCTAAGGCCAAGGTCGTCTTTGACCTAACGCAGTAAATTCCTCAATTTTGCTGGTGGCCGAAAAAGAAACTTGATGTCGTGTCGAACACCATCGTCATACTCGCCTGGGGCAACCGGATAAATTGGCGGTAGAGGGGCATTGCATGGACTCAGCGCATCGAAAAGTCGTACGAAAAACCCGATAGCTTTTCCCCAGCTGTGTTGTTAAGGAGGCTATACACATCCGTATGGCGGACAATTTTCTCAATAGGGATGCAGTTTTTCAATCAAGCACCACCTGCAGGCAAAGCCGAGAAGTGCATTTGCCACAGTTTCGTGGGGAAAGGCTGAAAAGTGACGTTCTTAACATTTGTTTCTATCTGCTACGAGCTGTAGCAGCGACGCAAAGGAATAGTTCTATAGAGATCGCCACGTAACGCGTTATTGTTAACTGTGAATAATAACACTTAACGTTGTCGTGATGCGTGATGAGCAAAAAGAGAAGACACCCATCTTATACAATTCCAACATGTCCTACGTCAGATTACAAACGTTTTGCTGTTTATTTTATTCAGAAACGTGTCTTCGCACTTCCGTTTCATCATTCTAAATGTCTCTAAGTTTTGAAATTATCGTTTTTCTACGGAAACCAATGAAGTGCACTTTCTGAATCAATCATCAATGGCTCTGAGCAGTATGGGACTCAACATCTTAGGTCATAAGTCTCCTAGAACTTAGAACTGCTTAAACCTAACTAACCTAAGGACATCACACACACCCATGCCCGAGGCAGGATTCGAACCTGCGATCGTAGCAGTCCCGCGGTTGCGGACTGCAGCGCCAGAACCGAACGGCCACCGCGGCCGGCGATTCAATCATTAAACTTGCTTGAAATCGATTAGTTGATATAGAAAGGAAACTGAATTAACTTTGTCCTTTGGTGAAAATCATTTGTTAAGAGATTCTGTAAGGTAGAAGAGATTTATGATTTTTGTGTTCCTCTCCCTTTCACTGAAGTAGTGTGCCGTATTGTATGGCGATTTCGGGGTTTCAGGAGACACCTCTTAGCACAATCAATTCGTATTTGCCTGTGCACACGTTTTACCATCTTTAGTTCCTTTTCTGTTGACACCTGATTCCTTAAAAACGAAAGCGATGTTTCATGTTCTCTGACGAAGTCGACGTCTGAAGTTCCTTACATATTCCTACCCCAAGCGGGAACACAATGGAAGCATTGTTTCTTGCCAAATGTAGCCTTCAAGTCATACTCAGTTATCCTTTCCAATATCCTCAACTGCCTCTGGCTATAAATTTTAAAGCTTGATAATTATGGTAAATACCTTTTGAGAATAAATATGTAATTTTGTAAGGTATGGATACTGCCATTATAGCTCTTAATAGCAACTGATAATTTATGTCATTAAATCATTGCAAATTATGTTGTGCTATATTTTATCAACGATACTTAAAAAACATAATAGAGTAATTACTATAACGTTGAAATGCGTGAATTTCGGGTCGTCCTTTCCAATATCCTCAACTGCCTCTGGCTATAAATTTTAAAGCTTGATAATTATGGTAAATACCTTTTGAGAATAAATATGTAATTTTGTAAGATATGGATACTGCCATTATAACTCTTAATAGCAACTGATAATTTATGTCATTAAATCATTGCAAATTATGTTGTGCTATATTTTATCAACGATACTTAAAAAACATAATAGAGTGATTACTATAACGTTGAAATGCGTGAATTTCGGGTCGTCTGCCTTGATGATTTACTTTTAATTTTTCAACTTTGGATACATCACACGCCATATCTGACGGTATTGTTCAGATAAAATACTACTATTTATTTCTCTCCTTGTGTTCGTACAAATATTGCTAACACACTTTTCTAAATAATATAAGTACAGGAAGACGTAGCATAAAACACTAAAAATTAGAAACGTAGAAGACAAGCGTTTTTATCCCAGTGGTGTTGATAAAAATACTTCTTTTTTGAACGGAGGCTTTGTCACCCGTTTAAAGAAGCTGCTTGTGAAATGATCTTAGGTATTACGAAATGAGTAGACCACCCGCCCTCCTCGTTACACAGATATCCAGTCAATTACAATCAAATATATTTCATCCTGTTCCTGTAAATTCGGGATTTCAACACCCTTGGAATCGTGTGCTGATGGAAAGTGCAATGTCGGCCACACTACTGTTTCACCAGCAGAAACAATTCCGCCGGAAGATGATGTAAACACGAGAAACCTTGAACCAGGCGCTCCCAATAAAGCGTCTCGGACTGACCCATTCAACATCTTAATTCACAAACAAAGAACATTAATCTCCAGACCCAATTATTAAAATGTTGGACTGCCATAATGCGGCCTGAAGCTGAACTGTGGCGTAACGCCGTCTGGCCCCGATGTTCTGTTTTACGAAGGTCAGAGCCAGGAGCATTGTTAAGCAGATAGCATCTGCGCCTACCGCGAGCCTTTCTAATATTGATTCCATTCGTTGCAGCCGCTTGCCTCCCTGCAATTAATTACAGTCAAGGCGCGTTAAGCAATTTGTGTCGCTTCCCTGTTCCCATTTATTTACACTTGGTATCATCCCGTAGCCTAAGTGGTATTTAGCGCTGCAGTTCTTTGTTCTCTCCAGTCATTATTGGATCACTGGTAGAAGAACGAAAATTTACCGTCTCTGAGAAAGGATGGCGAACAAATGCACCGTAACGCCTACGTGCCAGCTTTTTGCACTAAAACGAAGGAAAATCAAGAAAAGCCTATCAACTATATTAGACTCCAGTGAATCAGATCACGTTATAAGTCTCTGTGAGGTTTTATCTGAATAGAGCATCCGAACAAAATAATTATTTGATTATTTGTATGCAGCACTCTGGATCGATGTTCTCGCTGGATGTAACATTTAC
Organism: Schistocerca piceifrons; assembly: GCF_021461385.2. NCBI lineage: Eukaryota > Metazoa > Arthropoda > Insecta > Orthoptera > Acrididae > Schistocerca > Schistocerca piceifrons. The sequence goes on along the minus strand of NC_060139.1, from coordinate 520,516,257 downwards.
TTCAGAATGTAAAATCTTAACAGGCCTACGTTAGTTGGATGCATGGATAAAAAGCGAAACTTTCAGCAATCATTTTTCGAATAGCGCCATTTAAAAATTCAAACTGAGAAAACCGCAGCAATTATTAAGGCATAGCAGTAGTACTTAGGAGTACCAGAGTTCAACTTCAGGCCCACCAGCCTATACGTAGGTTTTCCATTATAATTGAGGCAAATGCCGGAACAGTATCTTGGAAAGACACAGTTTCTCTCCCCATCTATCCACACTCCGTTCTTTTGCTCCGTTTGTAATGGCATCTTCTTTAACGGGACACCGGCTGGAGTGGCCGTGCGGTTCTAGGCTCCACAGTCTGGAACCGAGCGACCGCTACAGTCGCAGGTTCGAATCCTGCCTCGGGCATGGATGTGTATGATGTCCTTAGGTTAGTTAGATTTAATTAGTTCTAAGTTCTAGGCGACTGATGGCCTCAGAAGTTAAGTCGCATAGTGCTCAGAGCCATTTGACGGGACATTAATGTCCAATCTTCGATTCCTCCTTTGAAAAATTTTAATGAAGCGTGCAGAAACTAGGTATACTACGATATGAACTAATCAGCAGCCTATTCTGAATAGAAAATGACACAAAAGTACGAACTATGATAAATGCGATACTAACCCAAAATGGGAATTGTAATAATAATAACAACAACAATGAGACAGAAACTGAACATAGGAAACGTTTTTTAGGTGAGTGGAATAAATATCATTATTGTAAAATCGTTATAATGACGTCGGTAAAATGTAATCCTTTAAGTTCACAAAGTGCAATAAGAATGCTGGAATAATATCAGGTTTCAAAATATGTTGCAGTATGCTGTAAATAGGCAGTCCAGTCACATTAATGTGACCGCCACCTATGATCCACGCCAAAGCGCAATAACCTCTCAAAGACGGCAGGTGGCAGCACTATCATGGAGGGTATATGAAGTATATCGGGAGGGTGGTGGCTCCACATTCCTGTCCGTACCTTCCAGAACCTCACTGAATCTCCTCCTGATCTTCTCGAAGCGGTCCATCCCGCAGAAGACGATTGTTCAGGCTTTTGACAGGTGGTCACATTTATGTGACTAGACAGTGTAATGTAGTCGAGTTTCAGCAATGCATACTGCCTCTGATGGCATTGCCAACGGGGCACCAAGTCATCCCCTGGATGTGGCGTCATTCGGAGGCGGTATGGAGGAGCATCAGGTCATCACAAAATTCTGCTGGCCATTTTGAGTAGTTTCCGAGACCTGGAAGCCGTTACTTCTCATTCAAGCGGTTTCTAGAATGAGTGCGCTCCGTTCCACTCCTCCCAACGAGTATGGAATGAACGCGGTGCTTTCGCATAGCAGTCAGACACTCTGACAACTACGGCGGCGCATTGAATAATATAATACCCACCTAATAGCAAGGAAAGAAACCTTATCTTCATAAATGTAGCCTCTCTGTAGTCTCTGGGAGTTGGTTGTAAAAGTAACCAAATCAACGCGTATTAATGAAGGTATTATCGTTTCTGGTATCAAACGAAATGCGTAACTGAATTCATTTCTGGTTAGGAACGCACCAACCTGTTATGTCTGATAGAGAATCTTCGGCAGATATAGAAATTACTTCACGCGTGCCCCAGCGATGTCTTTTGGGACCTTCGCTGTTCATATTGTTTCTGAATATCAATAGTAACCTCAGACCATCTGCGGGTGATTCAGTCGCCTATAATGAACTACTATCTAAACATCTGCACAATTGTTCACTTCTATCATGACAAGTTTGTCAAACACCGATAAATTCGATTAACTTTTCGTGACTAAAAAACTATCTACACCATAAAACGTAAAAACCTTGTATCATATGAATAAACACTCTTCCTAACCATCCTAGGATATAGACAGAGAGTATAGTACCACACCAAATACAGGGGTTGGACAAAAGTACGGAAAAACCACGAGAAAAGCATGCTTGTATATAAATGCAGATGCTAGCCAGGCGTTTAAGTAGCGCCGTTATATTTGACTACGAACAGCACCTTTGCAATGCCCTCAGTGCGTTGCAAGTATTAGTCGTGCTCAGAACAACCTTATGTGTAGTTGTGAGAGCCGTATCTCAGAATTAAATGAATTTCAATGTTGACAGATTGTTGGTGCACATATGGTGGGTGCTTTCGTAACTAAAGTAGCCTACGTGTGTGGTGTTTCAAGGCACACCGTATCGAAGATTTGTAGTACATACTAGGAAAGCAGAAAACTATCATCCGCGCGTACGAAAATGTGTGTTGAGTTGCGGACTGAAGTTGAAGGGGATTGTGACAAAAATAAGAGGATAACATATGCAAAAGTCGCTGCAGAACTGAATGTCACACTGGAGATCGCCGTCAGCACCGAAACAACACGAAAGGAGCTCCATAGATTAGAAATTGCAGGGTGAATCGAATTCCAAAAGCCCACGTCAGTGATGAAATTGACAGTAACAGAAAAATGTGATACCGAAGCCATAAAACCTGGACTATGGAGAAAGGGAAGAAAGTCATTTGGTCGGGTGAGTGTTGTTTCACAGTTTCCAACTTCTGGTCGAGTTCATACGTATGGCTTACGTCACCCCAAGCCGACGATGGAGACGGCTTGTTGCCAAGAGTGAAGCATGGCGCGAGTTTGGTAGTGATTTGGACAGGCATATCGTGAAATTCCATGAGCCCCGTGGTTATTCTGCAAGGTCACATTACTGCCGAGGATTATGTGACCATTCTGGCTGGTCAAGTCAGTCCCATTCAATATTTGTTTCCCAATGATGGCGCTGTGTTCGAAGATGACGGACTCGTTTTTCACAAAGCTCGCTTCGTCCAGGACTGGTTTTACGAGCACGAAGATGAGCTGTCGCATCTCCCGTGTCCACCAAAGTCACCAGATCCTAATATTATTGAGACTTTGTGGTCTACTTAGGAGCGAAGGATGCATGATCGCCATCATCGTTACCTGAACTTGCCACTATTTTGCAGGAAGAATTGTTTACGACTTGCTTGAAAACCATAGAAGACAAGTATATATTTCAAGACGACTGGAAGCCGTTTTGAATGCCAATTGACATGGGCTATGCTAAGAAAGGGACCACAAATACTCACATGTTTGTTTGACTCCATAGAGAGCATCACAGAAACGAAAATTAAATCTCGTATGGTGTCGTCGGCTGGGATGTCCCACAGGTGGGTAAACAGCCTGCTGGAGGAAATGTTCCTCCTCCGCGCACGTTGGCCACTTTCCTTGTTTATATGTGAGATACGAATAGTATGTGCGTTTGTAGCGTGTAACTGATTAGTGTATAGTTGAATATTATGTTTGTGTTATAGGTTGATGAGAGGAGCGAGAAGGTGAGTAGCACCAAGGGGACCACCGAGTAGTTTAATTTTTGCACACACTCCTTGGCATTTAAACCATACAGTGACGAACTCACAATCATTTGTTTGACGATGATTTCTGGCCCTAACAACAAATGGCGTGTTAGACACGAATTACGACCGACCTATGCCCCAGTTGTATACCTCGTTTACTTGAAAGGTGGGATAAGCAATAATATCTCAGCTATTAAAAGCCTCCAGTCCTGCTACGGCCTTCATTGTATCTTCTGGAATACCGCGCGATTGCAACAGTCACCCAACCATTACCATGTTCAGCTGTATGTTTCTGCTCCAATGTGAAGTTGAGAACACACCCGCAAAACAGGGTCGGCCCTTGCTGAACAATTTGCGATCCAACATTACTACTCGAGATAACTTCTATATTGTCAATGGCGTTATAGACTGTCAGGCGAGAATGCGTAACTCTCCTCCTATAGCGTGGCATCTCTGTTCGCCGTCCAGTGCTGTTGCATGCGCAGCTGCACGACCACTGACGCCGTCTTCGCAGATTCATTTCTTATATAGCAGCGGTTATCTCGAATCGCAACTTCCTGCTGCCGTCTTATCACTTCCTCTCGGAAGTCGAATAAAATCCCGCGCTGTTCTGAGTAAAACTAGAGCAGGAGATAGCGGTTTGAGATAACCGCTGCTATATAAGTAATGAATCTGCGAAAACGGCGTCAGTCGTCATGCAGCTGCGCATGTAAGAACACTGGACGGCGAACAGAGATGCCACGCTATAGGAGGAGATTTAGGCGTTCTCGCCTGACGGTGTATAGGGCCATTGACAATATAAAAGTTATCTCGAGTAGTAATGTTGGATCGCAAGTTCTTCAGCAGACCTCCAAATCCAAAAGCTCATCCTTGGAAAAGACCACCTATTAAATGAAGTCCATAACCCCACATTCCACAGTGACATCTGAAATCTGGTTTCGCAGGACTGAGCGGATCAGGTTGTGGAAAGGGGCCAAGGTCAATTATTGTTAGTTATGCAAGAACACACACAACTTTACTGCTCAAACCAATGCACAGTTTTCTCTTTAAAACAACGAAGATCAATACACGGCTGAGGGCCCAAGTAACTTCTCCAGAATAAGTTTGAATGATTGTTTTTAAAACACCGGGATTTAGAGTAACGGCTGAAGGCCTTACTTAAGCAAAATTACAATATCTTCCCTGCTAAAGGCCGAAATAATAGTTCAGATAAGCTAAGAAAATTCTTTAAAAGCCAAGCATTTACAAATTCCGGCTGTAGACCACATTAAGGAAAATTCAAGGTAATTCTTCGGCTGAAAGCCCAATAAAAATTTTTCTTTACATAAAGATAAGCTTTTACGCAGTAAAACAGAAAACATCTTAAGAAAACTTGACGTATCTTGTCGGCTGAAGTCCCAAACAACTACTCAAGGATAATTGAATACAACCTTAAGTTAACATTTACAAAATGGTTCAAATGGCTCTGAGCACTATGGGACTTAACGTCTGAGGTCACCAGTCCCCTAGAACTTAGAACTACTTAAACCTAACTAACCTAAGGACATCACACACATCCATGCCCGAGACAGGATTCGAACCTGCGACCGTAGTGGTCGCGCGGTTCCAGACTGTAGTGCCTAGAACCGCTCGGCCACCCCGGCCGGCTAACATTTACAGAACACGGCTGAGGGCTGTTTCAAGAATTCAAGATAATTAAAGAGAAACCTTACAGACAAGGATTTACATATTAAAGCCACAGATTCTGAAACAAACGCGGCTGAAGTCCTAAATAGAGAGCAACAAGAATTTTCAACGAAACACGGCTGAAGGCCTAATCATAAAGTTGCCTAATCATAAAGTTGTTATGAAGTTCGGCTGAATGCCATATATTAATCATAAAACAGACAATATTGATACATGGCTGAAGGCCTGACACAACATCTGCAACCAAATAAAATGACAATCACCAACAACAAACAATGATGCTCAGCAGTGTTCCAAGGGTCGGCCTGGGGAGGAAACTCTAACCACAGTTTAGGTGAGACAGACAGCCACGTGTAACACTAAACAATTTTGTTGCTGCACGACCTACGGACGGCTGACGAACTAACCAACCGCCTAATCAATCCCCTTCCACCCGTCCAACGGCACGACAACCACAACTATCAGTGAAGACGAGGATCGCAGCAGGATTATGCCTTAATAATTGGCGTATAAACACAGTCTAGGCACAATAAACACTAGAAGAAAAAAGAAAACAACCAATCTGCCGAACTACACGCCGTGCCGGACAGTATCAACACGGTGAGGCAAACACACTGCCACAAAACTACGCTAACGACCAGGGCAGGTAACCGGAACGTTAACTGCCGCAAGGCAGAAGATACCACTGGTGTACTTCACTAATAAATTATAATCATTTCAAAGGTTAAACACCATACAAGGGGAAGGCTGCAAAATTTTGCCGACTCCAACACACCATCACATTGCTACTTGCAGGGACAGGCCAGGATGCAACAACCAGCAATCAACGAAGAGATGTCACAATAGTTGAGCCTTCGTGACAGGTTCACTAGTTACTTAACTCCAGTATGTAGGTGCTGTGGGCGACGAACCTAGCAGTTCTCGCAGTTAGAGCCACACAACTCCGACCGTGCATGTACGCCGCCAGCGGCCCTGGCCTGATCTCACGCTGCAGAGACTTCCTCACTGCTCCGCCGCAACCGACCAACTGCCCCACACACACCATGACACGGAAATGTAACTGCCACGCCAAGGAAGTTACGTCACCGCTAGTACCGATAAATGCTGCTACTGCTACTGCCACTGACGGAGGCAATTGAGCAACTTGTTCAGAAAGTAACTGAGGGAGGAATAAGACACTACTCGACGGTGACAAAATGCCCAAAAGGGAAAATGGCATTAGCGCGAGCCGATCACAACTCAACCTCCTCTCCAAAATCCCAAACATTCTCATTGGTCGCAAAGCCTCCTTAGCAATCCTCACCACCCACCACAGGCAAAACTACCATACTACCCATCGTCCTCTCACCCTCTCCGAGATGATCACCGTGGTCGACCTCCTTAAATGAGGAAGCGGCATCTGAATTTAACACCCACCTTAGTTTAGGAGTCAGAGAAGCCGTTTGGATCAATAATGACCTCGGTCCAACTTACCTTGTCCGTGTTTTTATTGATTCTTCCTCTACCATAGATCATCTGCTGAAAGAGGGAGGCCTGATGCACCACCACCGCCACACAGTCTATCTGACCAAATCCCAACCTCAGTCCTACTGCTGCTGAAAATGCCTCTGTTGCAGTGATCATCTCACTGGGACATTTTCTAGAACAGCGCCTTACCTCATTTCTGCTCCTACTTGAAACACCTACCTCACCTATTCCCAGAAATGCATAGCCGTGGCCGAAACCTGAACTGTTTGTCATGATCCATCTGAATGACAACGACAATTCACGCCAACATTCTCCTCCGCCCACCTCTCACTTCTCACTGCTGAGCGTATCTCCCCTCTTCCAAACATCCATCCTTGTTAACGTCCACATACAATCCAACAAATCTCCTTTTCTTGCTTTTCCATCTCAGCAACCAAGCCACCTACTTTCACAGTCAGGTCGACTTCGTCTTCACCTATCTCGACATCCTAGTCTAAACCCACTCTAGTCCTGACCCCCCCCCCCCCCCCAAAAAACCACTCCCAGTCCCTTGTCTGGACATGACAACATTATAAGTTGATATACCACAACATCCGTCCCACCCAAACAAATATATCTTTCTTTATGCATACCCCTCCCCAACACGAAATTCATGTCGTCCTTTTAAATGAGACCTTACTCCAACCCTATCGGATTACCCATATCTCTCCCTTTACCTTACACCAAACTGATAATCTACTTCTCCCTATCAGATGTGGAGTTGCTGTTGTCCACCAAAAGAAGATCCCTGTTCAGCCACCACTCTTATACAAATCTCCTCACCACATCGATCGTACCTTTACTATTTAAGTTATTGCTTCTGATCTTAAACCCACAGCAGACCCCTTTTGGTGGCGTCAGTTTACGGAGCACCTTCAAGTTGACATTGTACCCATCCCCAGGCACACCCTTCACTATTCGATTTAACACCATTCCAGACGTCATGTTAGCTTCTCCCAACCTCCTTCGACGTCTCACTTGAGCAGGCTTCGGTCCTGTTCGACCTGATCACCTTACTGTTTTCATATCTGTCTACCTTTTCCCCAATCTCTCTCCAAAGTTTGTCCAAGATTACACCCTACTCCCCCCCCTCCCCCCCCCCCTCGCCGCGCAACCTGGAATTCAGAGGATCACAGATTGGAAGCCATTGACTCGCCTTCCCACAATCTTAAATCCTCATGCCACGTTATTTGTTCAGCAGATCTTGTCGGAGGCTGTATACAACCACATTCCTAATATCACCCCACCCTTCCCCAACAAGCTCTACTCCTCCTCTGAGGACATCAGGAACTTATTAGATGATAAAATCAAGCAAAAGCGTTATAGTAATGGCGCCAGACGTGCACCACACTGAATGCTACAATCTCTGTTAACTCTTCTAAGAAGTGGAAAGCATTCCAGAGACTCACTGGCAGCGACGAAAAATCACCAAATCAACATCGGCTGATGAACGAGTGACACATACCAACCAATTTATCAACAAGTGGGCATGAAGGTCGTAATAATTATGTGTCACTGGCAGTAATTTCATCATTCACCCTCTACTTGACAACCCAAGAGAAGCTGATCACTATACATCCTATCACTATGACATTATCTCCATTCTTGATGCCTCTTATTTTAATTACTCCTTACTTCCAACAATCCGTGATCACACTGATACCATTGACCCACCACTGGCTCCTGTGTTCCCCTAATTGGACAACTTACAACAAACAGAATTCAGCACATCTTTTACAGCACACGACTTACTTCACACTTCCCCCGGTGACGATCGCCTTACCTTTAGACACCTCAAAGAATGCTCCCTCCCATTTCTCACCACCCTTGCAACCCTTTATAAGACGATTCTCTACACAGCTTACTATCCTGGGAGCCATACTGGCTCGCATTCTAGTGGTTTCCCATCACAGTCTACAGTAGTTACCCATCAACGGGTTCGGGCGCGACTGGTGAAAGGGTGTGACTGATGGTGCGACTTGCCCGACTGAGAGGCATTCATTTTGCTTTGGCGTTCGGACGTGAGCAGATGGGGAAGGTAGCGCCTGCTGAGCGCCACGTGGCGGCCTTGTGCTACCAAGATGAAGAGAATGTTCTGGTAGGATTCTGTTCTACAGAAATACATGGTACTGCTAGGACACCGACTTTAGTCAGGCAGAGGTTCAACGAACTGAAGAACTTTCTGCTGCTGACTCAATCTCATTCGTCGACTGCCATCATCGGAGTAACTAAATTTGGTGAGCCTGTTTCTGAACATTTGCACCTGACGTTTCTGCGCGCTACAAATCATGCTTGTTGAGATTCTTCCTGGCCAGTATTGGTTGGGATGTTAAGCCCCGCGAAGATGCTGCAACGACCATTGCTGATATTGTATCTAGTGCCTCGGACTGCCTTGCTTCTGGTTATAATAGATGAATGTGAACTTTTATTTATTGACGCCTTTTCCGTGTTTTGGAGCTTGACAAACTCATTAGCTTTATCTTGTGTGTTTCTTAAAGTTTTAAACTTTTATATTACTAATGTTGTGGGTGTTTTGGGTATTTACAAACTGATTAATTTTACCTCGTGTTTTCCCTGAAAATTAAAATGCTATTTTATAAAATTTTGCTGGGTGTTTTCGATCTTATCCTTGTAATTTTGTTAATTTGTTGGGTGTTTTCCGCAAAATCAATCACCCCATAAATTGTATCAGTCAAGATAAAAGACTTTGTTAATGTTTATCGATCTTCTATTAATTTTAGATACTTCTGGGGCCTAAGAGTTACTAAAATGATCACCCTGTTTATATTGTGCAAAGTCGTTACGCTTAGATTGTAATTAATTGTTTGTTTGAATGTTATAGTACGTCTGTTTACAGCGGGAGCAGAGTGTACGTTTATTGCTGGTGACTACGGCCGGCTCCTAGTTGCATGGATTTTCCAAGCTACACTGAAAGTTTTGGCGCCTGTTTGGCACCTTGCGTTTTGATAATAAACCTTTCGGCACCTACCTGTGATTCTTATTTAATTAATTCAGTGCTAGTCTGAGTAAATAACATTTCAGTTTCTCTTTGTGGATTGATGTTTTTTTGGTGGCCTGACAACTTCTGTCCCCAGATCCTCCTCCCTATCCCAGGTAATCCTTCTTACCTTTCCTCCTCAATTGTAGAAAGCCTCCAGAACCCTAATTTTCCTCAAACCACGCGGAACCCCTACCGGCACTTCCTCCTACTTCCCCATCAGCCTCACCTGAGATTTCAACAAGGTCTCTGGATCTATCCTTTCCTGACACATCCATCAACACCCAAACCACGACTGCCTCCTTCCTGTTAGGCAGTGTGCTTCCGTTTCAGCTTCTCTACCTCACTCATCTTCCATACCACAGCCGGCCCGAATGGCCGAGCGGTTCTAGGCGCCACAGTCTGGAACCGCGCGACCACTACGGTCGCAGGTTCGAATCCTGCTTCGGGCATTGGATGTGTGTGATATCCTTAGGTTAGTTAGGTTTAAGTAGTTCTAAGTTCTAGGGGACTGATGACCTTAGAAGTTAAGTCCCATAGTCCTCAGAGCCATTTTTTTTTTATACCACAATCTTAACATACGGTAAACGCTGTTTTTGCCTTCCTTGACACTGAGGAAGTGGGTGGCCGTGTATGGTATTCCGGTTTCCTTTACAGACTGCAGACCTAAGTCTTCAAATTAAATATGTCCGCCTTACAGCATCCGATGAAGTCGCCAACCTTTTGTCACTTTTAACAATTCTAATTCCCATACCTTTCATCCCACTGCAGGTGTGTGCCAAGGCGCTGTCCTCTCCTTTACTCCCCCTGAGGCTGATGACAACACTTTCCTCGTCATCTACCCTACACTCCTTCCGCCCCCCGTAGCTGAGTGGCCAGCGCCACGGAATTTCAATGCTAAGGGTCTGGGTTCGATTCGCGGCTGAGTCGGAGATTTTCTCCCCTCAGGGACTGGGTGTTGTATTGTCCTAATAATCACCATCTTATCCCCATCAATGCGCAAATCGCCGGAGTGGCATCAAATCGAAAGACTTGCATCCGGCGAACGGCCTACCCGACGGGAGGCCCTAGTCACACGACCACCCTACACTCCAGAAATCCCAACGATCCCTCCAAATCCCTCTGAAACAGTTTAGCTAGCGACGCAACCAGTGGCTCCTCAAGATCAACCTTTACAAAACCCAGCCAATAATTATAGAACGAACCACCCACAGCTTCCCACTCCACGGCTTCTACCTCACTATTTACAACAGTTCTATCCTATTAATTCACTAAAATATCTTGGACTAAACCACTAATTAACAAGGAAATCTCATCTACTAACCATTCAAAAAAAAAAAAAAAAAAGCTCAGAACAGACAAAAATTCATAAAGAAAACTGGCTAAAATTGGGGTTTGCACCCCTCCACTATTTTCCACGTTCTATCAGTCGCTTGAAATCCTTGGTTGTCATGCAATCCGCTTTGGTTTCCGCGTACGTTAACCTTCCCCCATGTGCATCCCATACGTTCTCAGCAAATCCTCATGTCTCCCCACCCAAACAGAACGCCTCCGCATATTCGACTTGGCCCACGAACTAGATATCAATAACCCTATGGTCCCCCTCCCTTCCCCCCCCCCCCCCCCCCGATCATCAGCCGCACTTTTACAAACACATCCCAGAGTCCGTACACCCACACAATCCATATCCTCGTCCATACAATGAAATCGACCCAAAATATTTATCTTTCTGCTTCTTCTTCAGGGTTATTTGCGGTTGGTGCCGCTTCTCCGCCGCTTTTTGTATCTTTACTTATCTCAATGTTCATATTCCTTACTTCCCCTGCCATCTCTCCGTCATTTTGCCAGTTGCCTCGAGGGCGACCCCTTTTCTTACGCTGTGGTGGTACCCATCGTAGTACCCATTTTGGAATACTGGGTTTATTCATTCTGTTTACATTGCCAAACAACATCACTTGTTTTTATTGGATGTCGTTACACATATTCATATCCATTTTCATTATTCGTTGGGTTACGTAATTTCTTATCCTATCCATCCTAGCACAACTTGACCTTCATTTTAAGTAATACATCTCTGTGGCAAATAGTTTATTCTTATTTATTTTCCTTAAGTCTCAGTCTCCTGCTACGTACAATACTATAATCTGGACTATAGTCTCATACATTCTCTTGTTAGTTGTTCTTATTTTATTTTGTTCCACAGAACTGATCTCATAGCCCTTGTTACAGCTCGTCCTTTATTAATTTGATTAGTTATTTCACCAGTACTTGTTCCGCTATTTATTAAATAATACCTCAAGACATTTTGCCTTCCTCACAGCTAAACTTAAGATTACGTCTCCTGCCAGTATCAGTTCATGGCCACTTGTAACGGCTTCTATAGTCTCTATTAGCATCTGTTCAACATCATATTTTTTCTTCAACGGCAAGTCTTCAGTAGAGGCATAAACTCACTATGCCACTACATTCGTGGCTCTAGCTCTCAGATTGAGCTTTTCAACCTTTCATTATCTGCTTCCCAAGAGGTTACACATTTTGACCATTATTTTATTTAGAATAATGAAAACTCCTGCTACAGCCCTATCACTTTTCCCACTCTTCTAAAATAGTGTGCGAACTCCAGCAGGCATTCACCATCAGTACCATTCTTTTCTGTTTCAGAGAGCTCAAGTACGTCAATGTTGTGCTGTCTTATATGCATTACAACTTCCTTGTTTATCGCCGATGCCCTACACATTGCAGGTAGCAAAATGCTGAGTCTATTTCTTTTCGTTTATCTTGTGGAATTCCAATAAAGCCATCTGTGTCATGTTACTGGGTGTTTTAACTTTCATGTTATAACCTTCAGTCCGGAGGACCAGGATTTGTGATCATGGTTGTCTTCCCCTATGAAGACAGGATTCATCACTCCTCAGAGTACCTCCTACTCTTTGATGAAGAAGATGGGAAAGAGAGTGAGTTACTTAGATCATCCATCGCTTCTTGCAGATAAGGAAAGGAAACGGAGTGACAGATTGTTGCACAACACCCTTCGCCTGGCTCCTTCGTACTATAATTCCCCACCTACGCCTTCCACATCGACGTCCCCCTTCCCTCTCCTCAACCTGTCTCTCTCTATCCTTCACTTCGCCTTTTGATGCCACGGCCTTTCCCAACCAGCGAACTCCTTCTTCCTCCCCGTCTTCCCACTGTCCGCCCTAAGACATTTCTTCGTATCTGTTGACACTACCTACAGCGTATTTCTTTAAAACAACTCCCTCCCTCCTTAAAAAACACCCTATGTTTTCCTCTCCCCACAACCATTTTACTCAAATACTGGTCTTTCATCATTTCAGTGAATATGCAGTGCTCCTTTTAATGTAGGTCGCTCTCCTGTTCAACGTGTTTTAATTGTGTATTTACTTTTTCTTTTTTATTTTTCTATTAGACATTTCGATTTGAATTTTTAAGAAGAGCAATATTTTATATAACTTGCGTTATTCAATTCACCACCTTATATATCTTAAAAACGGTTTCAATTTTGATTCCCTGGAATATTGTTGCCATGGAAAAAAACGAAACTTATTGAGAGGAATCTGTTGAATCACTCTTAAAAAATTTTCTGTCTGCTCATTTGCTTTGCCACTCGTTACCTGCTTGCTAAGGTAGCAACGCCCGAAGCGCGTGTTGTTGTAATAATAATGTCAGATTGCTTCCAGTCAATAACTTTTTCCTCAGCAACCTATTCAGCATTCTGCAGACTGTACATATTCCGGAAGGAAGTTTGTCATTGTATTCTACATATAGTGGGGGTGAGCGAAGTGAAATTAAAAGATGATAAACATTTCTAGTTAGAGGAAATAACCTAATCAATGAAGAGAAGAAGAAGAAGATGATGAGAAGAAGCTGAAGCAGACGTGAAGATACCGGAAAAGTCCAGTTGGATTATGCCATGATCAGACACAGATTCCGATTTTAAGGAGTACCCAGGACCAGATATAGACTGAGACCAAAATTTAGTAATGTATTCCTTTTTCTTATCGTATACCTCAGATCATATCTATCTTCTGCTAGTACAATCTGCTCATCTAAAAATACAGGCTAAATACTGATAGCCGGCGGGGTGGCCGAGCGGTTCTAGGCGCTACAGTCTGGAACCGCGCGACCGCTACGGTCGCAGGTTCGAATCCTGCCTCTGGCATGGATGTGTAAGATGTCCTTAGTTAGGTTTAAGTAGTTCTAAGTTCTAGGGTGCTGATGACCTCAGAAGTTAAGTCCCATAGTGCTCAGAACCATTTGAACCATTTTTTAATACTGATGCAGAAATTTTTGAAAGGGCCTTTCTCCATATTAGTTATGAACGGTACCAGACTCTGTATTCATACATATAACTCTCTGTATGGTAAGGACTTTATTTCAAAGATTTTAAATGTGTTTCTGCGACTTCGTTACAGCGCTGTCATTTTTGGAAAAATTGAAAATTTGTGGTAAGGTCGAATGGGACCAAACTGTTGCCGAAGCAGCTGAGTATTTTACTGGGTATTTTAGCTGGTTTTCTTTTTGTATCGATTGGGAGCAGGCCCATCCCACAACTCCCAATCAGGAGGACCTGAATTTGTTATTTTGGTATTCTCCCGCTAAAAAATGGTTCAAATGGCTCTGAGCACTATGGGACTTAACATCTGTGCTCATCAGTTCCCTAGAACTTAGAACTGATTAAACCTAACTAACCTAAGGACATCACACACATCCATGCCCGAGGCAGGATTCGAACCTGCGACCGTAGCAGTCGCGCGGTTCCGGACTGAGCTTCTTCCGCTACAAAGATTGACATCATCACGACTCAGAGCTCTTTCTACCCCTTGATGAAGAAGATAGGATAGAAGTTATTAAGAATAGCAGGAGAAACTGAGTTACTTAGTTCACTCATTGGTTCTTGCTGATCAAGAAAGGAAAAGTAATGACAGGTAGTTGCAAGAAGGATGCGGGTTCAGCTATGAGGAATACCCCAGCAACCAGTTGAGTTGAAGGGAAGTTTACATCTCTGAATATAACAATCAAAGACGCTGGACAGACAAACATAGCTATTACGAAGGTAACTACGAACAAATCGTAGGTAACAGATAACTACTTCAGTTGGTCGATGAAAAAATGAGGTGCAGGAATCAAGTTACCTTCCATTAGGAACGTGGGTGCACTCAACGACTGTTATGACTTTCAAACGATAGAGCATAGCAGTCAGTCGTCCTTTTCTTTCAAGTTGTATTACGTAAATCTAGATTTCGGCTAGTCTTGAACGAACTGTGACATAAACCGGACAACAGGGGATTGATATGCTAGGACAGGCATTGATATCACAAAATAGTGCATTGATAATGGCTAGGCACTAGCCGAAATTTATACATACCTAATTAAAACCTGAAAGAAAAGGACGACTGGTTGCTGTGCTCTACCATTTGAAGGTATAAAAATGTTCAGCGAAATTCAGGAATACAGAAATACAAGTCACTTAGGAATGAAATACATAGGAAGTGCAATTAACGTATGCGGAATGGCAGAAAGGAAACGGTGGTGAAATCGAAAAAGAAATGTTCGTCGCAAAGACTACTCAGCATATGAAACTGAAAACAGCAGTGGCAGCATTTAAGTACGCAATGGTAATTTCACTGTTAACCGCAAAGAAGAGAGCTAGTAGATGGAAATAGTACACTGGAGGCTTCCACGAGGGGGAGGAATTGTCCGATGACGTCATAGAAAAATACATTGGAGTCGATATGGAAGATATACGAGATCCAGAATTTAAAAGAGCTTTGGAAGGCTTGAGATTAAATGAGGCAGAAGGACTACATTACATTCCATCGAAACGTTTAAAATCATTGGAGGAAGCGGCAAACAAATGCCTACTCGAGTTAGTGTATTGAAACCTATGAGACCGTTAACATATCATCAGACTTTCGTAAAAATATCATCCATTAAATTCCTAACAAAGCAGGAACAAATAACTGCGAGGAATATCGCACAGCCAGACAGAATAATATCAGACCAATGGAAAAGAAAATTGAGGATCAGTTAGATGATGAATAGTTTGGCTTTAAGAAAGGTCAGGACATTAAGGAGCAGATTTGAAGTTGCACTGGATAATGGAAGCAAGACTAAAGAAAAGTGAAGACACGCTCATAGGGTCTGTTGACCTAGAAAAAGAGTTAGACAATGTAAAATGATGCAGTGTATTCGAAATTGTGAGAGACATAGAACTAAGATATTGCGCAAGACGGGTAATATACTCGTACAGGAGGGAAGAATGAAATAAGAAGACTTAGGAGAAA
The DNA here is from genome assembly GCF_021461385.2 of Schistocerca piceifrons. Classification (NCBI taxonomy): domain Eukaryota; kingdom Metazoa; phylum Arthropoda; class Insecta; order Orthoptera; family Acrididae; genus Schistocerca; species Schistocerca piceifrons. The sequence continues at coordinate 520,500,363 of NC_060139.1, read as the reverse complement.
GTGCTCTGATTAAAAAGGGTGTAAATGGGGATACAATCTGTCGCCCCAGACTGTTCAGTCTACATATTGAAGAACCAATGACGGAACTAAAAGAAACGTTATAGAGTGCGTTTAAAATTCACGTTGATAAGATATCGAAAAGATTCGCTGACGGCATTTCTATCCTCAGTGAAAGTGAAGAAAAACTACAGTATGTGTTCAATGGAATGAAGAGTCTCATGAATAAGAGTAAATTGAAGAACGCCGAAAGTAATGAGAAGTGGCAGAAATGAGAAAAGCAAGAAACTTAACATCGAAGTTGGTGATATCAGTTTAGAAGAAGATAAGAACCATTGACAAATAACCCACGACACACGAATCTAGGAGGACATAAAAAAGAGACAAGCACAGGCCAGAAGGACCTTCCCGGCCGAAAAGAGGTCTACTGGTATTAAACATAGGTCTTAATTTAAGGAGAAATTTCGAAGACTACGATTGGAGAACAGTTTTGTGTAGCAGGGAGCCGGCCGCGGTGGTCGAGCGGTTCTAGGCGCTTCAGTCCGGAACCGCGCGACTGCAGGTTCGAATCCTGCCTCGGGCATGGATGTGTGTGATGTCCTTACGTTAGTTAGGTTTAAGTAGTTCTAAGTTCTAGGGGACTGATGATCTCAGATGTTAAGTCCTACAGTGCTCAGAGCCATTTGAACTGTTTTTGAACTTAACTCAATCCAAGATGTCGCCATAGCTCCTACACGTTGCGCCCCCACCGACAGACACCCCATGCCAGATGCCATAATAATTCCTCACACCGTTCGAATCTTTTAGGTGTGTTCCAGATTTTTGGTACATAATTCAAGAGCTACCGCTATTGTACTGTTGTACCTATTGTTGAAGACGTTTGATTCAGTAGCAGATTTAAATTTCACTATTTATTTCTTTATAGTCTGCAAAATTCGAATGATGCAACGCAATGCCTTTTCATTTACGTCAGAATACATATTATTTACACTTTCAAAGACTGTTTTCCTCGTCTGTATTACCTGATCTCTTTATGGGTGACTATTCCTTTCGCAGAAGCAACACAGATTGCCGACGACTTAACCTTGCTCCAGATTAACAACGCTTTCTCACAAGTGTGGCCATGTCTGCAACGGGCGTAAGCACATAACACGAGCAATTTGTAACTGCCCCATTACAGTGTGAATGTTTAGCCTCACTGAGGCGACGGACCCTGTAGTTTTGCCTTGCACGCAGTTTCAAGAATGTACCAATGGTTACGAAAACATTAATTTCTGTCTGAAGAAATGTCACAATTAGAACACGCAGTTATACTGTTTCTTTTGGTACGTTTAGTCACAGCAGGTAAGATTAAGCACTGCGAATGCTCGCAGGCGTCCTTCGTGTTTCGTCACTCTCACAATGAAATTCTAACTGTGAGTGAGGGGAACTGACGATTAACTTTCCTTTTTTAATTTTCATAACGTCATAGGCTCGGGTTATGGCGAAAGCGCGTGATGTCTGTGCACTTCTTGCTTTGAAAAAAAAATTTGTAATGACTGCAAGATCTCATACATCATGTTCAGTATTTGTTAAAACTACAAAAAAAGGAGCCATGGCAAAGGTTTTAATTTCTTACTCCTTTGAAATATTTGAAAGCGGATAAACGAATAATGTAAAAGATATATTCCTCATTTTCTTAAATCGAGGAAACCTTATAAAATATAGGTTGACAACTTCTTTTTGAATAATATCTCGTAGTTTATTGCAGTTACTTTCGCAATGTCTTCTTGGAAACTTCTAAAAGTTCCCGACATCTGTTCACGATTCTAGCTATACATTTCCTTGGTTATGAACGTATTCGATTACTGCCTAATAATCGTAGAAGCAATATTCTGTAAGTAAGAGAGCTTGTGGTATAGCTGAACATCAGAGGCTGTCACATTGCTGCTCTTCCCGCCTTAGCGAATACATATGAGAAGACGACGTAATTATATTTGGGGCGCATAAGTGCAATTCATTTATGTTCACCTACTTAATTTGTATATTGGCACATTTGTTCATTTAAGAATGTTTTCTTTGTTTCATGCTGAGACGAAGGGTTGGGTTGGGTTGTTTGGGGGGAAGAGACCAAACAACGGATTATGGATGAACGGGGAAGGAAGTCGGCCGTGCCCTTCCGAAGGAACCATCCCTGAATTTGCCTGGAGTGCTTTAGGGAAATCATGGAAAACCTAAATCAGGATGGCCGGAAGCGGGATTGAGCCGTCGTCCTTCCCGAGACGAAGATTGACGCAATACGCCGACGGCAGAACCTTCGGTTCTTCCGCTGGGGATGCTGAGCCGGCCACCGCTACAAGTGAAGCGACGGACAGCGGTAGCGAGGAGATCTTGCCGGTTACTGTTGCGAATCTCTGTTTTTACTGGGCGTCAATTGATGCTATTATAAGAAAAATTGAAAGAAAATCTATGCGTATCCGTAATGAAATTTTAGTGATGTAGTAGTGAGTCTGCGGTTGTCTGCTGTTAACGGCGTATATGCTAACATAGGCCTTTGTAATTAAGAACACAATAAAGATGAAATGAGTTGAAAGTTAATTTTAAGGAGTACTTACTTATGAAGTAAAGAAGTAGCTTATTTACAGAGAAATTGTGAACAACAGATTATATGGCTATTTATATATTCAAGCACTACAAGAATGTTTCTGCATCGTGAAAATAGGTTGAGATTAAGATCGCAGTCTGAGATAATTAAATTTTGGAATGAATAAAATCAATGCCCAGCATCTTTGAGTTGTTATCGACGGAATTGCAGTTTCTGGAGAACAACTGAATGGTTTTTTTTTTCCTATTAAGCCTCATCCTGATACAAAGAAATACACTCCTGGAAATTGAAATAAGAACACCGTGAATTCATTGTCCCAGGAAGGGGAAACTTTATTGACACATTCCTGGGGTCAGATACATCACATGATCACACTGACAGAACCACAGGCACATAGACACAGGCAACAGAGCATGCACAATGTCGGCACTAGTACAGTGTATATCCACCTTTCGCAGCAATGCAGGCTGCTATTCTCCCATGGAGACGATCGTAGAGATGCTGGATGTAGTCCTGTGGAACGGCTTGCCATGCCATTTCCACCTGGCGCCTCAATTGGACCAGCGTTCGTACTGGACGTGCAGACCGCGTGAGACGACGCTTCATTCAGTCCCAAACATGCTCAATGGGGGACAGATCCGGAGATCTTGCTGGCCAGGGTAGTTGACTTACACCTTCTAGAGCACGTTGGGTGGCACGGGATACATGCGGGCGTGAATTGTCCTGTTGGAACAGCAAGTTCCCTTGCCGGTCTAGGAATGGTAGAACGATGGGTTCGATGACGGTTTGGATGTACCGTGCACTATTCAGTGTCCCCTCGACGATCAACAGTGGTGTACGGCCAGTGTAGGAGATCGCTCCCCACACCATGATGCCGGGTGTTGGCCCTGTGTGCCTCGGTCGTATGCAGTCCTGATTGTGGCGCTCACCTGCACGGCGCCAAACACGCATACGACCATCATTGGCAACAAGGCAGAAGCGACTCTCATCGCTGAAGACGACACGTCTCCATTCGTCCCTCCATTCACGCCTGTCGCGACACCACTGGAGGCGGGCTGCACGATGTTGGAGCGTGAGCGGAAGACGGCCTAACGGTGTGCGGGACCGTAGCCCAGCTTCATGGAGACGGTTGCGAATGGTCCTCGCCGATACCCCAGGAGCAACAGTGTCCCTAATTTGCTGGGAAGTGGCGGTGCGATCCCCTACGGCACTGCGTAGGATCCTACGGTCTTGGCGTGCATCCGTGCGTCGCTGCGGTCCGGTCCCAGGTCGACGGGCACGTGTACCTTCCGCCGACCACTGGCGACAACATCGATGTACTGTGGAGACCTCACGCCCCACGTGTTGAGCAATTCGGCGGTACGTCCACCCGGCCTCCCGCATGCCCACTATACGCCCGTCAACTGCACATACGGTTCACGTCCACGCTGTCGCGGCATGCTACCAGTGTTAAAGACTGCGATGGAGCTCCGTATGCCACGGCAAACTGGCTGACACTGACGGCGGCGGTGCACAAATGCTGCGCAGCTAGCGCCATTCGACGGCCAACACCGCGGTTCCTGGTGTGTCCGCTGTGCCGTGCGTGTGATCATTGCTTGTACAGCCCTCTCGCAGTGTCCGGAGCAAGTATGGTGGGTCTGACACACCGGTGTCAATGTGTTCTTTTTTCCATTTCCAGGAGTGTATTTCACTATTATAGCCGCGAGGTCTAGGGCGCCTTAACACTGTTCGCGCCCCCCCCCCCCCCCCCCCCCGTAGGAGGTTCGAGTCCTCCCTCGAGAGCACGGGTGTGTGTGTTGTCCTTACTATATGTTAGTTTAAGTTAGATTAAGTAGTGCGTAAGCCTAGGGACCGATGACCTCAGCTGTTTGGTCTAACAGGAACAAATTTCCAAATTTTTCCACTATAATACTTCAAGGATTTGATGTGTCTTATTTGATGTGGCTTACGCTCTAGTTAAATGAAATCCTAGCACAGTAGAAGTGATTAACTGCCAATCTGTCTAAACACAGTTCTTCGGATCAGAAGCATTGCACCGCAAGACATCAAATCCACGTTTATCCGGCCGAATACACTTCATAAACGCAGAGGGAATGTTAGATCGTTCTGTCTCTCTAATTATTCTTTGAAAATAATGACTGTCTTAGGCTTCAAAAATAATTTGCATTGCCTGATATACAGAGTATTAATTAATAAGTGGGAAATCTCTGGGGAATGGACAGAGGACTTAAAAGGAAGCAGTAAGTACGTACGAGGGTTGTCCAGAAAGTTCCGATCGGTCGCTAAATGGGAACCACAGTGAAAATCAAAAACATTTTAATTGCAAGAGTTAGCTACACTTTCCAGATACTTCTCTACATAGTCGCCACTCCGACATAGACATTTGTCGGAGTGTTATACGAAATTTTCAACACCATCATGCTTTCCGACAATTCTCTATGATGGTCTATAGCGCGTAGCCTTCGCCCATGTGTTCTCTTCTTATCCAGTGTTTCATGTGAACAGAGATGATATTCAGGACGAGCCACTTAGGGCTGTGTTGTGGATGATGGAACACTTCCCCTCGAAAAGGTTGCAGAAGCGTCTTCACTGCCCCTGCAGAGTGCGGCTGAGAATTGACGTGAAGAAGGAAGTGCGTGGCAGTTGCGTTAGGTGGGCTGCTTTTGTTAAGGCGAAGTCTCTCAGCGGGCCCTCCTACTTGGCGGGAGACATCGTTGTTCTAGGCATCTTTATTAGCTCACGGTACGCTCACAACTGAAAAGAGCATCTTGATGTGATCGATTATCATACTAGAGGCATTACCCAACGCATCTGTGCAGAGCTTCATCGGGTTTCCACTGTGGTGTCCATTTCGCGACCGATCGGAACTTACTTTCTGGATGACCCTCGTATACACCTGAAAATATAGTCAATTTTTTTGTTACGTTAACTACAGACACTTCTTTTTGCTTTTACATGTTTGCTACGTTTCTGTATTTTTGTTTTCAAATTTTCAACTTGGTTAATTTTTTTTTTTCAAATGTTGGCTTCTGATGGCTAAATGAAATGCTCAAAGCGTCTACCATTAGCTCTAGCACACGCTTGTAAACACCACATCATGGATTACCTTATTGATGCCCATATTCCAGGTGTCTCCCATATCTGCTGAAATCCTTCTTGAACATGCTGGTGAAGAATGTCATAATTCGCATCAGGTCTTGAATACACTTTGTGCTTTAAATGTCCCCAAAAGTAAAAATACAGAAGAGTGATATCAGGAGATCGAGCAGGACGAGATGTTTCAGTTCCACGACTTATCCACTTCTTTCGGAAACGCTGATTTCAAACCGCTCTTGCCTGCAGAACAAAATGAGGCGGTGTCCCATCGTACGTTGTGCATAGTGCAAGACATTAAACGTTCCATTGCATGATACTCCATTCATTGTTCCATAGAAAATGAGAGGTCCAGTTAATCTGCCTCTACTTACACCAGTCCACACTTTAATGCTACACTATTCCTAATGTATTGTTACCAAAACCGCAAAAGTATTTCTCATCCGCCCATTCATGAGTGTTGCGAAAATTCTAAACTCTATGGCTAATAAACATTGCTTCATCAACGAACAGTACGGTGGAGAGAAAATGTTGGTGCTGGGCACACTTCCGCAGTAACAAATACAAAAAGTTTTTTCTCTACTTTTATTTCACCCTCTGAAAACTGTATGAATAAAGAAGTTTCTCTCGTAACACTTTCCACACTCTCACAAGACCCAATTCTCAGTTTCTGATATTTCTGTGGTACAGCTGCCATTATTGTTGTCAGTGTAATGAAGTACTCGATCTTCTAAGACCGGTGTTTTAAAAGTATTTGGTCTTCCACAGTGAAACGACCCTTTCTCAAAAGAGCCTGTCTCCATAAGACGTTCATGTAGTTCTTGAAAAGGTTTTTTGTTCAGTAAGTGACTATTAGGAAGTTTTTTAGCATATAAATGCCTTGCTTTAGACACATTGCAATTTACAAGTCTACTCATCATGTGTGCGAAAGCCAACTGCTGATCACATTACATTTTAGCTATATATGTACAGTACACACCACTCCAATAAGATTACGGCCGAACAGGCGTCATGACCCTGACTCGAGATCAAACCCAATACGTCGCTCCCCAGCTGAGGTCGCTATCATAGGGGCTTGTTCGATTTCATCCCTATCGGAAATAACATACTCGATTCCTAGTGGTGAAAGTACGTTCAGTACGCACTAAAAATTCCTAGAAACACTGTAGTGTAAGCTTCCACTACTGATTGTATTCTCAATACTAAAACGTTCTGTTTGTTTACTGGTACCACGACAGCTAAGGTAAACGTAAGCAGGCGTTGCTTAACACTTCTCTAAACAAGCACAAGAAAACATCTGAGAAGAAAAAGATACCTTTAGATCCCAGCAGGGAATTTGAAAACAAAAATACAGAAACGGAGCAAACATGTAACAATAAAATGGTGTCTCTACCTAAGAGAATAATGTATATGCTTTCTGCTTCTTTTTTAGTCCCCTATCCATTCTCCAGATAGGTTCCCTGCATATTATGTAATAACGTGTCAAAAACGAAAAGGAAGTAAAATTTATTGTACTGCTCAATAACCTCAGTATTATTCGATCGGTTTTTGCTGTACTCGACACTGACGCTTTCTTAAATGTGGTCAGTCCAGAGAAAAAGTCGTTAAGAAAAATTCTTCTCAGTAACGCTCGCACCATAAATGCTTATTATCCACATAATGAGAAACTTTGCAATTAATTATTCTGACGTTCGAATTAAGATTACTTCTGAGAGCAAACGATGCACTTGCTTCATACTTGTATGAGAAGTACTCTCATAGTTGGCACAACAAGAAGCTAACGCATTTATTACACAACGGAAACTTTATGATTTACGATTCACATGTCTACAACTGAAAAACATGTCTGTTTCGTTTTGCTTTTATCCCCAGGACATTTGTAATAACATGGAACACCGCTTTGACAGTAAGTACGCGATTGTAAAGCATAATATTCACGAGTGCGTGCAGATACAAATCTATTGACTGTGAGCTACTCGCACACCATGAAGCCAACATGGTCTGTCGTATTATTTTAACGAATAAAAGCCTGCGAACGCTTAATAAGTTGGCGAATGCTTCAGTGTCCTTAGTTGTTCTTGTCAATACGCCGTCACCTAAATATAAGCGGCTAGACAGGCCGTACACTTGTCAGACATTAGCTCCACCTTAAACACGAAATATGTTTCCTTGGCTTGTATTTCTTACTAGGTGAGTACCTGGCGTTGCCTGGGTATATATTTATTCCAATCTTCTATTGTCCCATCTCTTTCTTCCCTCTCTCTCCGTCCGTTTCTTCTGCCTCTCCTCTCTGTCCACATCTTCTACCCCCCTCCTTATCTGCTCCTGCCCCTCTGTCCATCTGATCCTGCTCCCTTGGTCCATCTGTTTCTTCTTCCTCTGTCTATGTCGTCCTCGGCCCTAAGTTCGTCTCCTCCTTCCCTGTCTCTTTACCCATCTGCTGCTCCCCCCTCTCTGTCCATCTTTCTTCCCCCCTCTCTTCCCGTCATCCCCTCTCTCTTTGTCGTTCTCTCCCCCCTCCAGCCTGTTGTCATTCCTCCTCCTCTTGCTGTTCATCTCCTCCCCCATACTCTCTCTCCCTCTCTCTCCCACCTTCCCTCCCACGTTCCATCTCCTCCTCTTCTATTTCCCTGTACATTACCTCTGTTCATCTTTTCCACCCCACTCCCTATCCATCTTCTCCTCCACTACCCCTGTCCATTTGTGCCCCCCCCCCTTTATTGTGTTCATCTTCTCCTCCACCTCTCTCTGCCCATTTCTTCCTCCCCCCGTCTTAGTCCATCTTTACCTCTTTTCTTTATCCCCTCTTCTCCCCCACCTGTGTCAATCTTGTCCGTTTCCCTATACATTTCCCCCACCTCCTCTTTCTCCATCTCCTCCTCTGCCTGTCTGTCTCTATCTCCTACTTCCTCCTCTCAGTCTGTCCATATCTTCCTTCCCTCTTCTCGCTCCAAGTTATCACCCGTATCCCTTTAGGAAGTTGCTAGTTCTTACGGCCACAGCTTTTCACCCATGGCTTTTGACCAGGTACACCCATGTCGCATATATTTCGCACAAATTTAACATATTTAAAACATATTTCACCTGTATTTGTATAAAAAATCGCAGTACAGTTCAGTTTTCAGGCAGATCAATGTTTATAATGTCCTATCTCCTCAACTACCTGTCCCAAGATCATATAATTTTTCAGTGGTGTATGTAGATATTGTCTGCGAAATGTGTTGTCAACAGAGTTAGTAGCAAAGAAGTAATAAATTAAAACTTCTGGCATGATGCGTCAGTTTGTCATGCACGTCAGTATTTGACGTCATATCTCTCTGGATTATGAGTCGTACAATGATATATTTTCGTGTGTATATTCAGTGGTATATGCGAATGCTGCCTGGAAAATAAGTCTCGAATACTGCTAATAGTAAAGAAGTAATAAATTAAAATGGCATGCCCGATGCGGCAGTCTTACGATACAAACCGCGAAAATGTAGTAAGCGAAAACTGTTCTTCTTTTCTCTTTCCGTGGGAGTTGTCAGAAAGAAAGTTTTGAAATTACATGTAAAGTCTGTCACAAAGTCACTTAGTTCTCTCTTTCTCAAAAACTATGCTACTTTTTCAGTCTCGCCCGCGAGCTTTCGATAGGTAGGTGGGTCTCTTCATCTGAGAGTAGCACTTGCAACCTACGTCCTTAATTATTTGCTGGATGTATTCCAATCGCTGGTTTCCTCTACAGTTTACTCCCAACAGATCCCTCTAGTACTATGGAAGTTGTCGCATGATGTCTTTACAGAAGTCCTACCATCCTGTCCCCTCCTCTTGTCAGTGTTTTCCATTATACCGTTCTTCGACGATTCTCAGAAGAACCACCTCATTCCTTACCTTATCTTAGCGTCCCACCTAATTTTCAACATTCTTCTGTAGAAAGTAATCAATACTTCATTCTCTTCCTTTCCGGTTTTCCCACAGTTCATGTTTCACAACCATAGAAAGCTGTGTTCAGAACGTACGTTCTCAGAAATTTCTTCGGCAAATTAAGACCTATGTTTCATGGTAGTAAATTTCTCTTGAACAGGAGTGCCCCTTTTGCCAGTGTTAGTATGCTTTTTATGTATTCCTTGCACCGTCTGTCATGGGTTATTTTGCTGCCTTGGTAGCAGAATTCCTTAACTTCATCTGCTCCGGGATCATTAGTTATTATGTTAAGTTTCTCGCTGTTCCCATTTCTCTTACTTGTCATTACTTTCATCTTTCTTCGATTTAGTCTGAATCCATATTCTTAAACATTAGACTGTTCATTCTGTTTGGTGCGCACTACTGACTTAAGGTTGCCTGGGAGTGCAAGGACCAGGGAAAATAACGATTTGTGTTTTTACTAACACTACTAAGGTAAAGTAACTTTACGTATTAGGTCAGCAGGATCATGACATGTTAAGACAAAACCATCCAATTAGATAGAACGATTTAAATATAATTGTTGATAATCGACAAAGCAATTCCGTCAAAGGTTTTTTTATTTGTTAAAAATATAAACGATTAAGTAAGAAGTTCAAGAATTCCCCAAAGAACAGTGTTTTATAACAAGTATAACATGACAAGAAAACAGTCTTCAAAACAGGCAGGCAATAAACATCTTTAGAGTGTGCGTGACTAAAATACAACAAATAATTCTAGTCTATCTGAAAAAGGGTTCATTAAAAGGAAATATAAACAATTAAAGCTGATCGATATGATACCACCACGCATCGGGAAATGTGATCCGGGCGGAAGACCTCGAAATTTCTTAGGGCAAGGCCGATAGACTGCTTACTGTACTCCTCCATCTCTAAGCAACCAGTGGGGAACACGCCCCAAGGCACGAGCATAGAATGATAGCCTTATGAGTAGAGAAGTAAAAGCTTAAGTCATCAAATTACACACTGGTAGCTTACACAAAACAGTTATGATAAGTCACTACAAGATAATATGGTACTGAAGTTCAGAGGCCAATCGAGATTCAGCTCCAAATCACGCCACGAGATGGGAACGGAAAATACTTAATCGTCGCATGGGACAGAAAACAGGTGGAAGGAAGACGCGAACGGTTGGCTGATGGAGCTCACCTAAGTTAAACACAAGCTTGGCTTGGAAGAATAACCCATCCAGATACATGCAACGAGATTTGCCCCCGTAAGACGCATAAGCTTGCGGGCTCCAAATAACTAAAGAAAGCAGCTTGACGTTTTAGGGAACAACATACCAGGCAAAGAAAAAGGTCATAAATATAGACACATCGAACGTAAAATATTTACATAACTCCAAGCAGTCCAAAACCCCAGTGATTTCAATCACCAAATTGAAGCTATTATGTTTTCATACGAGCAACACGCTCCTCAAATCTCCTGGCCAGAGGGGAGAACAGGAAACAACAATAGGAGTCTGAACCGAGTCCGTTATAGAAGCAGCAAGACACAAACACGTGCAGCAACCGAAGCAGTCACTGTTATTATGCTCACAGTGGGGAGCGAGATCAGTATTACGTATGCCACTTGATCTCGGCACCGAAGCCCATCGAGCATCCAAACCCACTGCGAGGTGACAAACAGTGGAAAAACTTGGAGCCTCCAGGAGATGCGTGGGTGACGACGACCCAAGGCCCGCCTCAAAATCTGATCGGTGATGATGATGATGATGATGATTAGTGTTTTAGGGCGCACAACAGCGAGGTTATCAGCGCCCGCTGATCGGCCAGGAATAATTTGCCCACACCCCTTTACTGTGCGCGTCCCTCGTACCCAGACGATGCTCAGGCAGACAAACGTGGGAGTCGTCCGCCCCCTGTAGCTGAGTGGTCAGTGCGACAGAATGTCAATCCTAAGGGTCCGGGTTCGATTCCCGGCTGGGTCGGAGATTTTCTCCGCTCAGGAACTGGGTGTTGTGTTGTCCTAACTACCATTATTTCATCCCCATCGACGCTCGAGTCGCCGACGTGGCGTTAAATCGAAAGACTTGAACCTGGAGAACGGTCTACACGATGGGAGGCCATACTCACACGACATTTACATATTACTGGGAAGTTATACGGGTGGAAGATCATAGACCTTTGCAGTCTGTGCTGCATCACTCCCTGCCTCTCCCGGAAAACGGCCTCAACAACGCCCCTCGCGACAAAAGCGCCACGCCCCCTTCACGCCAAAGGTCGTCTCCCAGGAGACGTGGCGCGAGCTATGGATCTCTCAAACAACTCACTATTCAACACATAGTGTCATTCTCCTTCACTTTCACTCAGGATAACAATGTCATCAGCAAATCTTATCACTGACGTCCTTTCACCTTGAAATTTAATTCCACTGTTGAACCTTTCTTTTACTTCCGTCGTTGCTTCCTCGATGTACTGATTGAAGAGTAGGAACAAAAGAATACATCCCTGTCATCCACCTTTTTAATACCAGCACTTCGTTCTTGGTCGTCCACTTTCTGTTCCCTTTGTCTCTTGTATATACTGTGTATTATCCGTATTTCCCTGTAGAGTACCCCTATTATCCTTAGAATTCGAAGATCTTGCACCATATGGCGCTTTTTTTTCAGGACGACAGATCCTATGAACATGTCTTGATTTTTCTTTGGTCTTGTTTCCATTATCAACCGCAACGTCAGAATTGCCTCTCTGGTGCTTTACCTTTCCTGAAGCCGAAGCGATTCCCATCTAACACATCCTCAATTTTCTTTCTCATTCTTCCGTATATTATTCTTGTCATTAACGATGCTGCATGAGCGGCAAGGCCGATTGTGCGTTAATTCTGGCACTTTCCAGCTCTTGCAACCTTTGGAGTTGCGTGGATGACAATTTTCCAGAAGTTAGATGCTATATCGCCAGACTCATACATTCTAAACACCAGCGGCAATAGTTTTGTTACCACTGGTATCACTGATATCCTTAGTGAACTCTCAATCATGTGGTAGTGGACTGAATGAGAATGAGTGATTTTAGGAATTCTGGTGGAATACTGTCTACCCAGTTTACCTTATTCGATATAATGTCTTCGAAAGCATTTTGAAATGTTGTTGTTGTTGTTGTTGTTGTGGTCTTCAGTCCTGAGACTGGTTTGATGCAGCTCTCCATGCTACTCTATCCTGTGCAAGCTTCTTCATCTCCCAGTACCTACTGCAACCTACATCCTTCTGAATCTGCTTAGTGTATTCATCTCTTGGTCTCCCTCTACGATTTTTACCCTCCACGCTGCCCTCCAATACTAAATTGGTGATCCCTTGATGCCTCAGAACATGTCCTACCAACCGATCCCTTCTTCTGGTCAAGTTGTGCCACAAACTTCTCTTCTCCCCAATCCTATTCAATACTTCCTCATTAGTTATGTGATCTACCCATCTAATCTTCAGCATTCTTCTGTAGCACCACATTTCAAAAGCTTCTATTCTATTCTTGTCCAAACTATTTATAGTCCATGTTTCACTTCCATACATGGCTACACTCCATACGAATACTTTCAGAAATGGCTTCCTGACACTTAAATCCATACTGGATGTTAACAAATTTCTCTTCTTCAGAAACGCTTTCCTTGCCATTGCCACCCTACATTTTATATCCTCTCTACTTCGACCATCATCAGTTATTTTGCTCCCCAAATAGCAAAACTCCATTACTACTTTAAGTGCCTCGTTTCCTAATCTAATTCCCTCAGCATCACCCGACTTAATTAGACTACATTCCATTATCCTTGTTTTGCTTTTGTTGATGTTCATCTTATATCCTCCTTTCAAGACACTGTCCATTCCATTCAACTGCTCTTCCAAGTCCTTTGCTGTCTCTGACAGAATTACAATGTCATCGGCGAACCTCAAAGTTTTTATTTCTTCTCCATGAATTTTAATACCTACTCCGAATTTTTCTTTTGTTTCCTGTACTGCTTGCTCAATATACAGATTGAACAACATCGGGGAGAGGCTACAACCCTGTCTTACCCCCTTCCCAACCACTGCTTCCCTTTCATGTCCCTCGACTCTTATAACTGCCATCTGGTTTCTGTACAAATTGTAAATAGCCTCTCGCTCTCTGTATTTTACCCCTGCCACCTTCAGAATTTGAAAGAGAGTATTCCAGTCAACATTGTCAAAAGCTTTCTCTAAGTCTACAAATGCTAGAAACGTAGGTTTGCCTTTCCTTAATCTTTCTTCTAAGATAAGTCGTAAGGTCAGTATTGCCTCACGTGTTCCAGTGTTTCTAAGGAATCCAAACTGATCTTCCCCGAGGTTGGCTTCTACTAGTTTTTCCATTCGTCTGTAAAGAATTCGTGTTAGTATTTTGCAGCTGTGACTTATTAAGCTGATAGTTCGGTAATTTTCACATCTGTCAACACCTGCTTTCTTTGGGATTGGAATTATTATATTCTTCTTGAAGTCTGAGGGTATTTCGCCTGTTTCATACATCTTGCTCACCAGATGGTAGAGTTTTGTCAGGACTGGCTCTCCCACGGCCGTCAGTAGTTCCAATGTAATATTGTCTACTCCGGGGGCCTTGTTTCGACTCAGGTCTTTCAGTGCTCCGTCAAACTCTTCACGCAGTATCGTATCTCCCATTTCATCTTCATCTACATCCTCTTCCATTTCCATAATATTGTCCTCAAGTACATCGCCCTTGTATAGATCCTCTATATACTCCTTCCACCTTTCTGCTTTCCCTTCTTTGCTTAGAACTGGGTTTCCATCTGAGCTCTTGATGTTCATACAAGTGGTTCTCTTATCTCCAAAGGTCTCTTTAATTTTCCTGTAGGCGGTATCTATCTTACCCCTAGTGAGATAGGCCTCTACATCCTTACATTTGTCCTCTAGCCATCCCTGCTTAGCCATTTTGCACTTCCTGTCGATCTCATTTTTGAGACGTTTGTATTCCTTTTTGCCTGTTTCACTTACTGCATTTTTATATTTTCTCCTTTCATCAATTAAATTGAATATTTCTTCTGTTACCCAAGGATTTCTACTAGCCCTCGTCTTTTTACCTACTTGATCCTCTGCTGCCTTCACTACTTCATCCCTCAAAGCTACCCATTCTTCTTCTACTGTATTTATTTCCCCCATTCCTGTCAATTGCTCTCTTATGCTCTCCCTGAATCTCTGTACAACCTCTGGTTCTTTTAGTTTATCCAGGTCCCATCTCCTTAAATTCCCATCTTTTTGCAGTTTCTTCAGTTTTAATCTACAGGTCATAACCAATAGATTGTGGTCAGAGTCCACATCTGCCCCTGGAAATGTCTTACAATTTAAAACCTGGTTCCTAAATCTCTGTCTTACCATCATATAATCTATCTGATACCTTATAGTGTCTCCAGGGTTCTTCCATGTATACAACCTTCTTTCATGATTCTTAAACCAAGTGTTAGTTATGATTATGTTGTGCTCTGTGCAAAATTCTACCAGGCGGCTTCCTCTTTCATTTCTGTCCCCCAATCCATATTCACCTACTATGCTTCCTTCTCTCCCTTTTCCTACACTCGAATTCCAGTCACCCATGACTATTAAGTTTTCGTCTTCCTTCACAATCTGAATAATTTCTTTTATTTCATCATACATTTCTTCAATTTCTTCGTCATCTGCAGAGCTAGTTGGCATATAAACTTGTACTACTGTAGTAGGTGTGGGCTTCGTATCTATCTTGGCCACAATAATGCGTTCACTATGCTGTTTGTAGTAGCTTACCCGCATTCCTATTTTCCTATTCATTATTAAACCTACTCCTGCATTACCCCTATTTGATTTTGTGTTTATAACCCTGTAGTCACCTGACCAGAAGTCTTGTTCCTCCTGCCACCGAACTTCACTAATTCCCACTATATCTAACTTCAACCTATCCATTTCCCTTTTTAAATTTTCTAACCTACCTGCCCGATTAAGGGATCTGACATTCCACGCTCCGATCCGTAGAACGCCAGTTTTCTTTCTCCTGATAACGACATCCTCTTGAGTAGTCCCCGCCCGGAGATCCGAATGGGGGACTATTTTACCTCCGGAATATTTTACCCAAGAGGACGCCATCCTCATGTAATCATACAGTAAAGCTGCATGCCCTCGGGAAAAATTACGGCTGTAGTTTCCCCTTGCTTTCAGCCGTTCGCAGTACCAGCACAGCAAGGCCGTTTTGGGTATTGTTACAAGGCCAGATCAGTCAATCATCCAGACTGTTGCCCTTGCAACTACTGAAAAGGCTGCTGCCCCTCTTCAGGAACCACACGTTTGTCTGGCCTCTCAACAGATACCCCTCCGTTGTGGTTGCACCTACGGTACGGCTATCTGTATCGCTGAGGCACGCAAGCCTCCCCACCAACGGCAAGGTCCATGGTTCATGCGGGGGGGGGGGGGGGGGGGGCATTTTGAAATTCTGATTCGAATAATGGATCCCTCATCACTTCTACACCGTCTCCTATTTCTTATTCTATTACGTTATCAGGCAAGTCTTCCCACTCATGGAGGTTTTCAAAGTACTCTTTCGACTGTCTGCTCTGTCCTCTGCATTTAACAGTAGAATTCCCATTACACTCTCGATGTTACCGGCGTTGGTTTTAATTACACCGGAGGTTATTTTGACCTTTCCATATACTGAGTCAGTCTTTATAATAATCATTTCTTTGTCGATTGCTTCACATTTCTTAAGCAACCATTTCGCCTTATCTTCCTTGCACTTCCTATTTATTTTTTCCTAAGTGAATTGTATTTATGTATTACTGAATTTCTCTGAACATTTTTGCACTTCCTTCCTTAATGATGATGATGATGGGAGTTTTACGGGGAGCTCAACTGCGCGGTTATCAGAGCCCGTACAAATTCCCAACCTTTGCTCAGTCCATTCTCGCCACTTTCATGAATGATGATGAAATGATGAAGACAACACAAACTCCAAGTCTTCTCGAGGCAGGTGAAAATCCCTGAACCCGGCGGTAATCGAACCCGAGAACCCCCCCAGAACGCGACCACGAGTTGCGTGCACTTCCTTCTTTAATCGAGCATGTAAAGTATTTGTTAGTACAGCAGACGGTGGCGGCCTTCCAGGAAGTAGCGAGAGGCGGCGGACGTGAGGTCGAGGGGCCAGGCCGTGGTCGGCCCGACCCCGCGTGGGCTGGATGGCGCCTCAGCCTCTCCCCGACACGACTACGGCCACGACCAGCGAGCTGTCGGCCGCCGGCCGCCGGCCGCCGAACGCACGCCCCTTGCGAAAGCTCGACTGCTCGCCGCCGACCCGGCGACCACGCTTCCAGCCACCGGTGCTCCGGGCCTTGGGCAGATCTATTATCCTGTTCACAGAAGCTGTTCCCTGCGGCTTATTGGATTCTCGCTTTAACAGTGACGATGATGATGGCGTCTCAAAGGTGAGATATTTGGTCAGACTGCGTGAGTGACGGTGTCAGTTAACCCATCCACGGTCAGATGTTTGCCAGTAAACCTATACATACTGTTGTGTACTAGTGTTAAGAAACAACTAACGCTGTCGAAAAAACAAACCCAAGATACAACAGAGCAGTACTCAATGCAAGCATGACGGTGAAGAGTCTGGTGAGTGATATGGTTGCGACAGCAAGTACCATGAGTGAATGGAACAAGTTTGTTTCCACGCAAGACACACAGTGCACACCGTTGACATTTCACTGTTGTTCAGAGATATTCACTGTAACGCAAAGATAAATAGAGGCAACTTAATCAGATGAAACGCAGTTACTCCTCAACGGGATACTGAAAAGCACTGGTACCTTATAGCAAAATACTTTCTGGACAATTTTGTAAATTTACCTATGCTCAAGTCAGTGACTAAAAGGAAACTATTGTGAACTGGAAAATGCATGTTCACTGAGAAAAGTTCTGTTTTCAAATATTCTATGGCAAATTTACCATATTCTTCTAGCGCATAATTTCTGGTATTACCTCTTTGAACTTTCTATTTAATTTAAATGCTTGTGGCGACAACATGTAACGTGTGATGTCTGTGAAGTATATGTAACGAAGACCCTATGTCGAGTCACGAACTTACGTGATGAATTTCTGTACACCCTACATCAATGACGTGTGGACAAATGGCTGCAAAGGCTTCTTTAAATTCGCCAAGATTGTATACTGCCAGCACAAATCCTTAGCCAAAATTTGGTTATTTTTGATCTGTCCGACATCATTTCTCCATATTCTGATTGACGAATATTTTTATGAGGCTTATGTATCCTGACACTTACTCGTCGGTGTACAAGGCTTATTTGGCTTGCTTCTGGCCTACAGACATGAGCATAGTCTTCTTAGGCAGCAGGAGAATGTAAGCGTATTTTATTACGGTACTTCATATTTAAACACAGCTGTGGAACTTTTCTGTAAATGTTGGCCTTCGTCTCTTTCGGTTTATTACATCTTCGATGCTATTCTCTTGTTGCATAATGTCATATTGTATTCTAAACTTGTTGCAAATTTAACTTGTATAACCAGTCTGTTTGCATTCCCATCATCGGCAGAAAACATATAAATATTCATTTTGTAAACAAAAACTGCATTTATCTCTCAGTAACGTATTTCATTTGTTCCATATGCATTTTGCTTTTTACTTCAAGGTACCTTTAGTGGAATCCGGGATGTTACAGTTTTGTGTTGATATGATGTACATGTAGATTATAAAACAGTTCACGTCCTGTTTCTTACGTATATAAGTGATTACTTACAGTTATTCGAGAGAGAGTATACGTACTGATTTTGTGTGTGTATGAGCGACCAAAAGTAAACAAAACTCTGAAAAGCACAGACATCTTACTGGGCAACACATAAAAAGGGAAGCTGATACAATTAATCCCATTGCACCTGTCCTGCGAAGCGAAGCAAAGATCCCAAACCGAATATCACAGTGAGGCCGATACTGGATTTCTGAAAATCCCCACTTACAAGCTGGCAGGATACACGTTAAGATTACCATCTGAAAATTTCGAAGTACTAGAAGACAGATTCATTAAGAACACTACACAGCTAATGTGACAAATAAAAGATACAAAAGTTTCAGACACAGCAGTGATCCTCTCATTTGAAATTTCAATATACCGGCAACAGAAACAATAGATATCATAGGTTGTTGTTGTTGTTGTTGTTGTCTTCAGTCCTGAGACTGGTTTTATGCAGCTTTCCATGCTACTCTATCCTGTGCAAGCTTCTTCATCTCCCAGTACCTAATGCAACCTACATCCTTCTGAATCTGCTTAGTATATTCGTCTCTTGGTCTCCCTCTACGATTTTTACCCTCCACGCTGCCCTCCAATACTAAACTGGTGATCCCTTGATGCCTCAGAACATGTCCTACCAACCGATCCCTTCTTCTAGCAAAGTTGTGCCACAAACTTCTCTTCTCCCCAATCCTATTCAATACTTCCTCATTAGTTATGTGATCTACCCATCTAATCTTCAGCATTCTTCTGTAGCACCACATTTCGATAACGTCTATTCTCTTCTTGTCCAAACTATTTATCGTCCATGTTTCACTTCCATATATGGCTACACTCCATACAAATACTTTCAGAAACGACTTCCTGACACTTAAATCTATACTCGATGTTAACAAATTTCTCTTCTTCAGAAATGCTTTCCTTGCCATTGCCAGTCTACATTTTATATCCTCTCTACTTCGACCATCATCAGTTATTTTGCTCCCCAAATAGCAGAACTCCTTTACTATTTTAAGTGTCTCATTTCCTAATCTAGATATAGGAAAAGCCTATGATAGTGTGCCTTTATCCAGTTTATGGAAAGTTTTAATATCAATAGGAATAAATCCAAGAATAATTAAAGCAATTCAAAATTTATATAAAAATTCTATTTCAAAAATAAAAATTGGTAAATATCTATCACATGGATTCCAAGTCACAAAAGGATTACGTCAAGGATGTAGCATCTCACCTACATTGTATAAAATATATACAGAAGTAACTTTACAGAATTGGAAGAAAAAATGTCACGCTATGGGAATACCAATAAGTGATAGAACAATATACTCGTTACAATTTGCAGATGACCAACTGATTATAGCCCAAGACTATGAGGACATAGAGTATATGACCAGAAAATTGATTCAAGAACGTAAAAAATCAGGTCTAAATGTAAACATGAATAAAACATAGTACATGGTAATTGGTGGAGTGAATGGAGACTTAATATTAGAAGAAGGGATGGGAACAATAACAGCTACTGAGGAATATAAATATTTAGGAGTGAAAATTACAAATGATGGTAAACAGGACAAAGAAATTAGATCAAGAATAAATTCTGGAAAGACGACAATCTCTTTATTGAATGGAATTCTCTGGGACAAACACATAACAACTGATAACAAAATAAGGATTTTTAAAACAATAGTTAGGAGCATTATTACATATGGTTCAGAAGTGTGGACAACAAAATGGCAACTGAAATCAAAATTATTAGCCACAGAAATGGATTTCTGGAGACGTTCAGCAAGAATATCAAGACGAGAAAGAATAAGAAATGAAGTAATCAGAGACAAGATGAAATGTAAATATTCAATTATTGATTTCATCGAGCACAAACAACTTAAATGGTATGGACACATCAGACGAATGGAACAGGAAAGGCTACCAAAATGCATAATCGACTGGGTACCAATTGGAAGAAGAAAAAGGGGACGACCACCTGATGCATGGATACAGGGAGTTAAGTCAGCAATGAGGAAGAACAACATTCCTGAAGATTTATGGACAAATAGAGAAGAGTGGAGAACAATAATTAGTGCCTTACTGTAATCTAGAATAGGTGCTGGAAAAATGTACTCACATTGTAAATCCAGAATAATAATAATAATTTCCTAATCTAATTCCCTCAGCATCACCCGACTTAATTCGACTACATTCCATTATCCTTCTTTTGCTTTTGTTGATGTTCATTTTATATCCTCCTTTCAAGACACTATCCATTCCGTTCAACTGCTCATCCAAGTCCTTTGCTGTCTCTGACAGAATTACAATGTCATCGGCGAACCTTAAAGTTTTTATTTCTTCTCCATGGATTTTAATACCTACTCCGAATTTTTCTTTTGTTCCTTTACTGCTTGCTCAATATACAGATTGAACAACATCGGGGAGAGGCTACAACCCTGTCTCACTCCTTTCCCAACCACTGCTTCCCTTTGATGTCCCTCGACTCTTCTAACTGCCATCTAGTTTCTGTACTAATTGTAAATAGCTTTTCGCTCCCTGTATTTTACCCCTGTCACCTTCAGAATGTGAAAGAGGGTATTCCAGTCAACATTGTCAAAAGCTTTCTCTAAGTCTCCAAATGCTAGGAACGTAGGTCTAGGGGAAGCCGGCACGGTAGCTCAGCGTGTTCGGTCAGTGGGTTAGCTGCCCTCTGTAATAAAAAAAACTGAGTTAATCGATCAACAACGAACTTAAACGGATGTATTACGACGTCCGCCTCGAGCAGATGCAACGAACAAACACGAAGACAATGCGATTAAAAAAAAGGGGGGGTAGCGTCTTTGATTCACATTCAAAACGTCTTCGGCCCCGGGTTCGATCCCCGACACTGCCTAAATTTTGATAAATAATCAGCATTGGCGGCCGAAGACTTCCGGCATAAGAAGTCAGCCTCATTCTGCCAATGGCCATGTCAAAGAGGTCGGAGGAGCGGATAGAGGTTCAGGGCACTCTCTTGTCCTAGGGGTGGGAAATTGCCCCTAAAGGCGGAAGAATCAGCAATGATCAACGACATGAGGATGCAGAAGACAATGGAAACCACTGCATTAAAGACACGTAACGTGTAGCCACAGGACATGTGGCCTGTAATTGAAGATGTGTCATGATGATCTCTCCATTGGCAAAAGATTCCGGAATACTCCCCCATTCGGATCTCCGGGAGGGGACTGCCAAGGGGGAGGTTACCATGAGAAAAAGATTGAATAATCAACGAAAGGATAACGTTCTACCAGTCGGGGCGTGGAATGTCAGAAGTTTGAACGTGGTAGGGAAACTAGAAAATCTGAAAAGGGAAATGCAAAGGCTCAATCTAGATATAGTAGTGGTCAGTGAAGTGAAGTGGAAGGAAGACAAGGATTTATGGTCAGATGAGTATCGGGTAATATCAACAGCAGCAGAAAATGGTATAACAGGTGTAGGATTCGTTATGAATAGGAAGGTAGGGCAGAGGGGGTGTTACTGTGAACAGTTCAGTGACTGGGTTGTTCTAATCAGAATCGACAGCAGACCAACACCGACA
This sequence comes from Schistocerca piceifrons, assembly GCF_021461385.2. NCBI lineage: Eukaryota > Metazoa > Arthropoda > Insecta > Orthoptera > Acrididae > Schistocerca > Schistocerca piceifrons. The sequence continues at coordinate 520,478,471 of NC_060139.1, read as the reverse complement.
ACGATAGTTCAGGTATACATGCCGACGTCGCAAGCTGAAGATGAACAGATAGAGAAAGTGTATGAGGATATTGAAAGGGTAATGCAGTATGTAATGGGGGACGAAAATCTAATAGTCATGGGCGACTGGAATGCAGTTGTAGGGGAAGGAGTAGAAGAAAAGGTTACAGGAGAATATGGGCTTGGGACAAGGAATGAAAGAGGAGAAAGACTAATTGAGTTCTGTAACAAGTTTCAGCTAGTAATAGCGAATACCCTGTTCAAGAATCACAAGAGGAGGAGGTATACTTGGAAAAGGCCGGGAGATACGGGAAGATTTCAATTAGATTACATCATGGCCAAACAGAGATTCCGAAACCAGATACTGGATTGTAAGGCGTACCCAGGAGCAGATATAGACTCAGATCACAATATGGTGGTGATGAAGAGTAGGCTGAAGTTCAAGACATTAGTCAAGAAGAGTCAATACGCAAAGAAGTGGGATACGGAAGCACTAAGGAATGACGAGATACGTTTGAAGTTCTCTAACGCTTTAGATACAGCAATTAGGAATAGCGCAGTAGGCAGTACAGTTGAAGAGGAATGGACATCTCTAAAAAGGGCCATCACAGAAGTTGGGAAGGAAAACATAGGTACAAAGAAGGTAGCTGCGAAGAAACCATGGGTAACAGAAGAAATACTTCAGTTGATTGATGAAAGGAGGAAGTAAAAACATGTTCCGGGAAAATCAGGAATACAGAAATACAAGTCGCTGAGGAATGAAATAAATAGGAAGTGCAGGGAAGTTAAGACGAAATGGCTGCAGGAAAAATGTGAAGACATCGAAAAAGATATGATTGTCGGACGGACAGACTCAGGATACAGGAAAGTCAAAACAACCTTTGGTCACATTAAAAGCAACGGTGGTAACATTAAGAGTGCAACGGGAATTCCACTGTTAAATGCAGAGGAGAGAGCAGATAGGTGGAAAGAGTACACTGAAAGCCTCTATGAGGGTGAAGATTTGTCTGATGTGATAGAAGAAGAAACAGGAGTCGATTTAGAAGAGATAGGGGATCCAGTATTAGAATCGGAATTTAAAAGAGCTTTGTAGGACTTACGGTCAAATAAGGCAGAAGGGATAGACAACATTCCATCAGAATTTCTAAAATCATTGGAAGAAGTGGCAACAAATCGACTATTCACGTTGGTGTGTAGAATATATGAGTCTGGCGATATACCATCTGACTTTCGGAAAAGCATCATCCACACAGTTCCGAAGACGGCAAGAGCTGACAAGTGCGAAAATTATCGCTCAATCAGATTAACAGCTCATGCATCGAAGCTGCTTACAAGAATAATATACGGAAGACTGGAAAAGAAAATTGAGAATGCGCTAGGTGACGATCAGTTTGGCTTTAGGAAAAGTAAAGGGACGAGAGAGGCAATTCTGACGTTACGGCTAAAAATGGAAGCAAGGCTAAAGAAAAATCAAGACACTTTCATAGGATTTGTCGACCTGGACAAAGCGTTCGACAATATAAAATGGTGCAAGCTGTTCGAGATTCTGAAAAAAGTAGGGGTAAGCTATAGGGAGAGACGGGTCATATACAATATGTACAACAACCAAGAGGGAATAATAAGAGTGGACCATCAAGAACGAAGTGCTCGTATTAAGAAGGGTGTAAGACAAGGCTGTAGCCTTTCGCCCCAACTCTTCAATCTGTACATCGAGGAAGCAACGATGGAAATAAAAGAAAGGTTCAGGAGTGGAATTAAAATACAAGGTGAAAGGATATCAATGATACGATTCGCTGATGACATTGCTATCCTGAGTGAAAGTGAAGAAGAATTAAATGATATGCTGAACGGAATGAACAGTCTAATGAGTACACAGTATGGTCTGAGAGTAAATCGGAGAAAGACAAAGGTAATGAGAAGTAGTTGAAATGAGAACAGCGAGAAACTTAACATCAAGATTGATGGTCACGAAGTCAATGAAGTTAAGGAATTCCGCTACCTAGGCAGTAAAATAACCAATGACGGACGGAGCAAGGAGGACATCAAAAGCAGACTCGTTAAGGCAGAAAAGGCATTTCTGGCCAAGAGAAGTCTACTAATATCAAATATCGGCCTTGATTTTATGAAGAAATTTCTGAGGATGTACGTCTGGAGTACAGCATTGTATGGTAGTGAAACATGGACTGTGGGAAAACCGGAACAGAAGAGAATCGAAGCATTTGAGATGTGGTGCTATAGACGAATGTTGAAAATTAGGTGGACTGATAAGGTAAGGAATGAGGAGGTTCTACGCAGAATCGGAGAGGAAAGGAATATGTGGAAAACACTGATAAGGAGAAGGGACAGGATGATAGGACATCTGCTAAGACATGAGGGAATGACTTCCATGGTACTAGAGGGAGCTGTAAAGGGCAAAAACTGTAGAGGAAGACAGAGATTGGAATACGTCAAGCAAATAATTGAGGATGTAGGTTGCAAGTGCTACTTTGAGATGAAGAGGCTAGCACAGGAAAGGAAGTCGTGGCGGGCCGCATCAAACCAGTCAGTAGACTGATGACCAAAAAAACAAAAAAGATAAGACGTAGGGTCAGTATTGCCTCACGTGTTCCAATATTTCTACGGAATCCAAACTGATCTTCCCCGAGGTCGGCTTCTACTAGTTTTTCCATTCGTTTGTAAAGAATTCGTGTTAGTATTTTGCAGCCGTTACTTATTAAACTGGTAGTTCGGTAATTTTCACATCTGACAACACCTGCTTTCTTTGGGATTGGAATTATTATATTCTTCTTGAAGTCTGAGGGTATTTTGCCTGTCTCATACATCTTGCTCACCAGATGGTAGAGTTTTGTCAGGACTGGCTCTCCCAAGGCTGTCACAGGTAAGAAAGTGAAAACACACAGACAACTCCCTGACGAACAGATTTATGAAATACGTTAATAAAGTTCATAACAGGACAAAACTACTTTCATTCCAGTAATGAAATTTATTTACAATAATATGGACTGCCCATGTTTTTCCAAGTTTCAGAAACCTTACCAATCATTCTCATAAACCACACTGCACCACACATTGCAACACACTGCACCACACAAATAGTAGCAAACGAATGCAACATATTATACCGTTTCAGGCATATGGATGGCATCCTCTGCTTAATAGATGAACTACAAACAAACATTGAAAACCTTCACACTGACATCAACAGCATACATAAAAATATAACATCCACAAATAAAACAACAAGCATATGTTTGAAATTTATCATAAGCCCACAACAAGTGACGTTAACATCAACTGATCCTCGATCATCCCTCACACAAAAGGCAAACAGCACCTAGACACATGCTCCAAGGACTCAAACAGTGCCATTCAACGAAGAAAACTACCAAACACGCAGTGACATAATAATGCAGATAGCCAAAGCAATGGTTACAACAGTAGAATAGTCTAGAAGCTAAACAGCCAAATTAAACGAAAAAAAAACAACAGGAAACACATAACCGTAGACAAAAGCATTACAGAACCAAACGCAGTCACAAACAGTCAGTACTACAACAGCCACAAGGAATAATTGGGAAAATATAAGAGAAGATTCAAAATGGTATACAATGACGTACAGACACAAAGACACAAATAAAATCACTAACACTTTCAAAAGACAGTATATAAACATACCATAAACTAGAGACATTTCTATCTCAGAATACACCCCAAAACTGAAAAAAGGCATTAACATATTTCAGAAAGCAGGTGTATATCAATTACAACGTAACACCTGTGATGGAATATACGAGGACAAAGAGGTGGAACGTGTCATGTCAGAAAGTACAAATGACAGCCTGGAAGCGTAAGACAAACTACTCCATATTTTCAGAACACCTAAGAGACCACAATCACAAGCCAACCACTAGAGAAGAAGAAATGACAATTATTAGAATCAACCATAAAATACACCTCCTAACATTCCAAGAAAAAATCAAAGCGGAAAAGAGAACCCTGTTGAGTGTTGAAGCAAACGTGACAGACAACTCACTGCCTACGTAAATGCACTGATGTAAAAGAATCGCAGCATCAGAAAGGAATTGTGCGAACTGACGCAAATTACAAGGCGTGTTTCAACAATTGAAAGATTATGTCTATTCAAATTTTGCGTCACTATGAATATGCAAATCGGTTTTGCTTTAACTACACGCTATTATGGTCGTGAGCGTTAGTTTACCTTTGGGACTCTGCTTGGTGAGTTGGTGTTAGTCAAGAATACCTTTAAGGCGACAAAGATGCCGTTATCAACACCTCACTGAGTTTGAACAAGGTCTTGTACTAGGGCTAACAGAAGTTGGAGGTTCCCTCTGTGATATTGCAGAAAGATTGGGCAGGAATTTAGACACTATACACGATTGCTGGCAGCGGTAGGCAACAGAATTTCCGCTCGCAAGGAGTCCGGCCTTCGGACGGCCACGTGGTACTACCGAGATGCAAGACAATCGTGTTTGGCATATGGATGTGGCGCATCGCACTGTATCTACAGCAGCAATCTGAGCAGCATTTGGCACCATAGTGACACAGCTAACTGTTACAAATCGGTTACTTACTAAGCCCTGCAGCGTGCATTCCACTGGCCCCAAACTACCGCCATTCGCGACTCAGTGGTTTCAAGCGAGAACTCATTGGAGGGCAGCGTGGAGGTCACTTGGGTTTTCTGATGCAAGATCGTTCTGTCTCGGTGTCAGTGATGGCCGTGTGTTGGTTAGGAGGAGGCCAACCTGTCTGCGTGCTAGACGCGCTGGACCTACACCTGGAGTTATGGTCTGGGGTTCGATCTCACATGATAGCAACAGCACTCTCGTGGTTATCCCTCGCACCCTGCCTGCAAATTTGTACGTCAGTCTGGTGATTTGTTTTGTTGTGCTGCCATTCATTAACAGCATACCAGGGAGCGCTTCCTAACGTTCGCCGACTTACCGCTGTTGTAACCAAACGTGCTCTACATAGAGTCGACAGGTTGATTTGGCTTGCTCGATCACCACATCTGTCTCCAATCGAGAATTTATGGGACATTATCGCAAGGCATCTGCAGCGTCATCCACAAACAGCATTAACCATCCCTGTATTGACCGACCAAGTGCAACAGGCTGTGATATTCGCCAATCTTGGCTTCATTAAAACAGCAAATAGTTAACACTTACAGCCAGAAGGCAAATACTTGTTTATAAAGAATGATTAATGTATCTACATCTACATTTACATTTATACTCCGCAAGCCACCCAACGGTGTGTGTCGGAAGACACTTTACGTGCCACTGTCATGACCTCCCTTTCCTGTTCCAGTCGCGTATGGTTCGCGGGAAGAACGACTGTCTGAAAGCCTCCGTGCGCGCTCTAATCTCTCTAATTTTACATTCGTGATCTCCTCGGGAGGTATAAGTAGGGGGAAGCAATATATTCGATACCTCATCCAGAAACGCACCCTCTCGAAACCTGTCGAGTAAGCTACACCGCGATGCAGAGCGCCTCTCTTGCAGAGTCTGGCACTTGAGTTTGTTAAACATCTCCGTAACGCTATCACGGTTACCAAATAACCCTGTGACGAAACACGCCGCTCTTCTTTGGATCTTCTCTACCTCCTCCGTCAACCCGATCTCGTACGGATCCCACACTGATGAGCAATACTCAAGTATAGGTCGAACGAGTGTTTTGTAAGCCACCTCCTTTGTTGATGGACTACATTTTCTAAGGACTCTCCCAATGAATCTCAACCTGGTACCTACCTTACCAACAATTAATTTTATATGATCATTCCACTTCAAATCGTTCCGCACGCATACTCCCAGATATTTTACAGAAGTAACTGCTACCAGTGTTTGTTCCGCTATCATATAATCATACAATAAAGGATCCTTCTTTCTATGTATTCGCAATACATTACATTTGTCTATGTTAAGGGTCAGTTGCCACTCCCTGCACCAAGTGCCTATCCGCTGAAGATCTTCCTGCATTTCGCTACAATTTTCTAATGCTGCAACTACAGCATCATCCGCGAAAAGCCGCATGAGACTTCCGACACTATCTACTAGGTCATTTATATATATTGTGAAAAGCAATGGTCCCATAACACTCCCCTGTGGCACGCCAGAGGTTACTTTAACGTCTGTAGACGTCTCTCCATTGATAACAACATGCTGTGTTCTGTTTGCTAAAAAGTCTTCAATCCAGCCACACAGCTGATGTGATATTCCGTAGGCTCTTACTTTGTTTATCAGGCGACAGTGCGGAACTGTATCGAACGCCTTCCGGAAGTCAAGAAAAATAGCATCTACCTGGGAGCCTGTATCTAATATTTTCTGGGTCTCATGAACAAATAAAGCGAGTTGGGTCTCACACGATCGCTGTTTCCGGAATCCATGTTGATTCCTACATAGTAGATTCTGGGTTTCCAAAAACGACATGATACTCGAGCAAAAAATATGTTCTAAAATTCTACAACAGATCGACGTCAGAGATATAGGTCTATAGTTTTGCGCATCTGCTCGACGACCCTTCTTGAAAACTATGACTACCTGTGCTCTTTTCCACTCATTTGGAACCTTCTGTTCCTCTAGAGACTTGCGGTACACGGCTGTTAGAAGGGGGGCAAGTTCTTTCGCGTACTCTGTGTAGAATCGAATTGGTATCCCGTCAGGTCCAGTGGACTTTCCTCTCTTGAGTGATTTCAGTTGCTTTTCTATTCCTTGGACACTTATTTCAAAGTCTGCCATTTTTTCGTTTGTGCGAGGATTTAGAAAAGAACTGCAGTGCGGTCTTGCTCTGTGAAACAGCTTTGGAAAAAGGTGTTTAGTATTTCAGCTTTACGCGTGTCATCCTCTGTTTCAATGCCGTCATCATCCCGGAGTGTCTGGATATGCTGTTTCGAGCCACTTACTGATTTAACGTAAGACCAGAACTTCCTAGGATTTTCTGTCAAGTCGGTACATAGAATTTTACTTTCGAATTCACTGAACGCTTCACGCTTAGCCCTCCTTACGCTAACTTTGACTTCGTTTAGCTTCTGTTTGTCTGAGAGGTTTTGGCTGCGTTTAAACTTAGAGTGAAGCTCTCTTTGCTTTCGCAGTAGTTTCCTAACTTTGTTGTTGCACCACGGTGGGTTTTTCCCGTCCCTCACAGTTTTACTCGGCACGTACCTGTCTAAAACGCATTTTACGATTGCCTTGAACTTTTTCCGTAAACACTCAACATTGTCAGTGTCGGAACAGAAATTTTCGTATTGATCTGTTAGGTAGTCTGAAATCTGCCTTCTATTACTCTTGCTAAACAGATAAACCTTCCTCCCTTTTTTTATATTCCTACTAACTTCCATATTCAGGGATGCTGCAACGGCCTTATGATCACTGATTCCCTGTTCTGTACATACAAAGTCGAAAAGTTCGGGTCTGTTTGTTATCAGTAGGTCCAAGATGTTATCTCCACGAGTCGGTTCTCTGTTTAATTGCTCGAGGTAATTTTCTGATAGTGCACTCAGTATAATGTCACTCGATGCTCTGTGCCTACCACCCGTCCTAAACATCTGAGTGTCCCAGTCTATATCTGGTAAATTGAATATAATGTATAATAAGGCATCGTATAGCGACGGAGGAATTTCCTAAATAATATAATACGTCGTCTTTGAGCGGCAATACAAACTGAGAAGAATACGGATCGATATGCGATTCTTCACTATTTTGTTCGCTGGAGAACAAATGAAGCCTTGAGCACCAAACACTTGTACTGTTTTTCTTAAGTAAGACGGAGGCAAATTTGTGGCGGTCTGATCTAATTTTTTACTAAATAAAAAAAAAGTATTCCGTCAACGTTTGAGTGAAGTGTAAAAAGAAGAACTGTTATAACTTATCGTGATGTTGCACGAGCGACTCAAGAGGTCAACGGCTATATAAAAGAGCGCTCAATGGACATGAAACGGACATAAAAACCTACCGTCATTGTAGTACTAAGCACAAGGTACGATATATGTTTTAGTTATAATAAATATTTGTTCTGGAAATATTGAATCACTTAGCAGTGCTCATTCCTATCATCTCTTCAGTATTATTTTCATTTTAATTATGCATTTTGGTAAGATTACAGACACCGAGATCAGCAGTCCAATGTGCGTGTTACATTGACAAAAAGAATACTGTTTCATAGTCTTCTTGCATCAGCTTTAATATTCAATTTCCCTTTTGTGTGATGTTACAGTTGTTTTTGCGCCCTTAAGAACCCTTAAGAACTTTCTTGTCCCTTAGGAAATTGTTTTGTCATAACAATAACTTCACGACCGGGTATGATCGTATTTAAGATCATGAAGTAATTAGAAAGACGATAATGCAATTTCTTAATCAATAGCACTTTAGCTGTGACTCCTTCAAGCCAGGCGAAACTGCAAGTAAAGACTATTCACATTTCATAATGCAATATTTTATGACAATGGTCAATCAATGATTCTTACGCCAATTGTGATTGATAAAAGCCGGCCGGAGTGGCCGTGCGGTTCTAGGCGCTACAGTCTGGAACCGAGCTACCGCTACGGTCGCAGGCTCGAATCCTGCCTCGGGCATGGAAGTGTGTGATGGCCTTAGGTTAGTTAGGTTTAATTAGTTCTAAGTTCTAGGCGACTGATGACCTCAGAAGTTAAGTCGCATGGTGCTCAGAGCCATTTGAACCATTTATTTTGATTGATAAAACAGTAAGCGATATATCAAATTCCAACTTTTCCATTGAATAATAACATCACTTTTATTTTGTTACACCACAAGGCATAGAACTCCATCCCAACAATTGACGTCCGGCACCAGTACAGCACAATGCATGCACATATGCATGCTTGTATTCAACATTTTGTTGGTTACATCGCTTATTAATGTACCAGTCACCCCGTCGGAGGTTCGAGTCCTCCCTCGGGCACGGGTGTGTGTGTTGTCCTTAGCGTAAGTTACGTAGTGTGTAAGTCCAGGGACCGATGACCTCAGCAATTTGGTTCCATAGGAACTTACCAAATTTCCATTAATGTAGCAGTATTTCGCCTTTGCGAGGGCTAATCTCGTGCTTATATTAACCTGTTATCTGGCAATGTTAAAAAGGTTATCCACACAAACGTTAAGCGAAATTTCATTTCTGTACTTCAATTACTTTCCATCTGTGAAGATAAAGTAATAGAGTGACAGTCCATCAAATGTATATTACCATAATGATACCACCAAACCCCTTTTGGTTCACTCTTCCAAGGACCCCACCACAAAGCCTGTAAGCCAAACCTCAAATCAGCTGAACACGGAAACTTTCAACCACTCTCCGACAGGTATTACATTCACATTCAACTTTCATCAATTAACCATCCACCTACCACCTGCCCACTCAGCCTCCCCAGCCTCCACCCCCCTCCCTCCCGTCACAAACACACACACACACACACACACACACACACACATACACACACAGAAAATATAAAGAGAATAGACATGAACAGTCGTTAATTTTCAACGTGTACTTCGTTAGGCTGGAAACATGTACGTTAACAAACCAAACAGGAAGAGAAATAAAGTGAACAAACAGTAGTTACGACTTTAAAACCTGTTTATGTTAAAATATCAGCAAGTAGTGACAGAAGAATAATGCTGAATAATGCAGCAATTAACGCAAAGAACATGAAAAATGTGAAAAAAGTTCGTAACGTGAAAAAGTGGTTATGTTTCACAAGTGAAGTTGTGTTGCGACCTGTAGCAAGTGACCAGATGAGACGAAACGCAGATGTAGTCCAAATACTCTAATAACCGTACGTAATCACTTACTTAGGTGAAAAAACGTGAAGTGGTTTATAATCAACAATGTTGCATATCAAAACAAAACTGTCTAGTTTTAGATTCCACTGAAGATCCCTTTTGTTGCGCTTGGTCGATCAGTACAGAGACTGTTAACGTTGGTTGTCGATGACACTGGAGTTGTCGGATCATGTCCCGTATGTGATCGCTTAGAGACAGATCTGGTGATCGAGCAGGCCAAGGCAATGTGTCGATTAGATCAGGCATTAGAATGAAACTAACGAAACTCGTCAAAATCTTGTACAGAGACGGAAAAAGCGATGAGAGCAGAATAGCACTTCTTTCGCTGAAATGTAACTTACCAAACACGATCCATAAAATGCTTCAGAATATGTGACTTCATTGTCATTATGTAAATATCCTCCGACGTTTCGACCACTGCTGAAAGTGGATTTCTTCAGGGCGCTTGCAGTAAGTAAAGCACCCTAAGGAAGGCCATTTGCAGCAGTGACCGAAACGTAGGAGGACTTTTACATACTGACAACGCCATCACATAACCTGGAGAGTTTCAGGGACAGTGACAATGGACGTGGAGGCCTAAATTTGAAGGAAATAAATGTATCGAAGCATTCACGGACCTACACTCACATCAGCTCTCTACTCAGTGACAGCAGTAAGTTGGATACAGTTGCCTCTCGTTAATAATATGACGAATCTCAACAACATGTTTTTCGAGTTTCGTGTCAACACTGTAGCAGGAATGAAGGTTGTGGTCCAACACTCCGTCGTTGACGAGGTTATCAGAGACGAAACACGAACTATGACTGGGGAATGATGGGAAGAAAGAGATTACGTCCGTTTCAAACTAAATATCGCGACATTTGCCTCAAGCGATTTAGGGAAATCGCGGGAAACCTGATCATTGATTGCCGGCCGCCATATTCCCCGAAGTGAACACTGTGTCGGTGATGTAGCAGGAGGTACTGAACTCAGAGACGTGCAGAGTGAGCTTATAAGTGCAAGCATAGCAAAAAAAAAAAATTACGTAGCAAGTTATAACCAAAAATTACTCCAATGGCGGATTCTGAGAAGGCCAGTTAATGTTGAGACAGACGTCGGCCTCTCCCTGTTGACTGTTGTTTCCCAAGGGCGGCCGCTCCGCTGCGGTCACCCGGCGCCCAGCTCTCGTCTTCGGTCATCTGCTCCAAATTCCCGCAGCTGTCCAATTAATGGCGGCTGTCGAACCTGTCCCGATCGGCCTTGCGGATGGCGAGGCCCGCCAGTCGATTTCGTCACGCTGAATCAATAATGGAGCCTCACGGCGGATACAGCGGACGTGTCCCACGGACGGGACCTTGGCACATCCCTAGTTTGTCAGGAGCAGCGGTTCACGCGCCTAAAGTGTAATTTTCGGCGTTATAATTCGTGCATGTCTTCTTCTTTTGGGCACCATCATCATCGTTATTTTACTGTTCCCTCATTAGCCCTAAAGCACGTCCACACACGGAAAAGCATTTTTTTTTCTTTGATGGATACACCAAGTTGTGCTAATTATTTTCAGTCGGCTGTACGTGATATTATTCAGCGTTTGTTTCGCTGGGTGAAAGAGAACCAAGCATTCTAATATTCTGTGCCGGATGGATATAACTTTATGCAATGCCTCATGTGGGAATATGTGAACATTTAACAGAAGGTTTTGTCACGATCTACGACTCCTGCAATTTAAAAATGTATTTCTCTGCCTGTTTACTGCAGAGCTAATTGGTTCAAATGGCTCTGAGCACTATGGGACTCAACTGCTGAGGTCATTAGTCCCCTAGAACTTAGAACTAGTTGAACCTAACTAACATAAGGACATCACAAACATCCATGCACGAGGCAGGAATCGAACCTGCGACCGCAGCGGTTTTGCGGTTCCAGACTGCAGCGCCTTTAACCGCACGGCCACTTCGGCCGGCTATTGTAGAGCTGTCTACTGTGTCACGTTAGACACAGTTATATGCCAACAACTGTTTAGGAATGCCTGAACATGAAATAGCTTTAATGGAGCAGATAAACAATTGAGCCAATCGCAAGCAGTACTGAAGCATCCATCTTAACTCTGCGACAGACCTGGACTAAAACCTGAAACCTTGCAACCCTCTCCCCTTTTTTTTAGTCTCCTGGCAGGTTCACTTTTGTGAGTACCTCTGTTCTTCAACGAAGCACTCCTGTAGACTCGCATGTTGACTATCACTCCTGGGAGAAAGGAAAGTTACAGGCTCCATTCCAAGTCAAGGACAAAGTTTTGATCTGACAAGGAGTTCGGAAGCAGCGCATATTCCGCTGCAGAATGAAGGAATCGTTCTGTAAGTTCTGAAGCACCTTACCGACTACGTAAGGTAGCAAACACACGCTCGCTGCAGGCAGAAATCAAAATATTTCAGGACAGGTTCATGTAAGGGAAGTCCATAATAGCGGCTAGCCCCATTTATCGTGGAGTAATTTAAAGGTATCTATTGAAAGCCAATGAAAACAAGATGTCTGAGCTGTAGCGGCGGCACACTGTTTAGATCCTTTCCTACATTTTGAGATTAGTCCATCTGAGCATATTCCGTCTATGACTCGTTCGAGCAGCTGCACAGCATTAGAACAAATCTTTCATGGATTTGTTTGAATTCGTGACACCGCTTCAGGATGTTAGCATCCTTACGTTTCCTGTGAACCATCTGAATTGCTATCGGACCAGACGTAAACAAGGTCCTGCCATCAAATAATCTCCTTTTACACAATAAGTAAAGCCTTCTTAAACTCAAGATTAATAATGATCTGACATGGCAATTATTTATTCTTCCGTGACTCCTAAAGGATGTCATGGCTCTTTTCTCAAAAGTCTCTTTCTGGTTTTTACTAGTTTCTCGGCCCAGAAGAACATTGACTCCTTCGATGAAACAATCTAGAATGATTGTATGCAACAAAACCTGGAATGACAGTTACCAAATTACAGTTACTACAGTTTATATTGTTTTAGGCTTGATCTAAATCGATAACAAAGAATTTTCATAGAACCTCTCCTCACAGTATAATTTCCGACCACCATAAAGGAACTCAGACTACAAAATGTATGAGGTGTAGCTCTACTTCCTTTCTTCATTGCTTCAATCATACATCCATTCCTCCATCCAGATTTGGATCCTCCATGGTTTCCCTTGTCGTTTGCGGAGAATAGTGGAATTATTTTTTAATGGAACACGGCTGATCTCCTCCCCCCCCCCCCCCCCTTCTGAACTTATCTATTCTCGACGCCGACAGGATACTAAACTATTCTTTCTTCTTTAACTTCCTGAGCTTTTTGCACATCTATGGCATGGTCTTCAAATGGGGGGAGAGACATGTGTCAACACTGTGATAGTGACTTCTCATCACGTTCTGTAATTAGATACCCTTGTTACACCACATCATCACAAGCATCAATTATCTTGCTCGAAGAATTTGGCGATCTTTGACTTTGTTCTAGTGTCTTTTGTTCCTTTAAATGTAAAAGGATGTAACTTAAGAAATTCTATGCAAAACTGCCATCATCAGTTACAAATTGTACATCTAATGAATTAACAAGTTCCAACAAACGAGATATTTCCGGTACCCACAGTTGTTAGAAATCTGATGTATTTTGTAGAAATCCACTTCACTGTTCTGAAGAGATTAACTCGAGTAACAAATATCTAACGTCGTGGCTGATTAAAACTTCTTGTTGAACTGGAACTTGATCGCAGCCGAGTGTTTTGCCAACTAAGCTACCCGAGCACCGTTCACCGCCTGTCCTCACAGCTTCACCTCAGCCAGTACCTCATCACGGACTTTCCTAACTTCACAGAAGTCCTCCTGTGAAATCTGCGGGACTAACACACCTGGAAGAAACGCTAACGCGGCGACACGGCTTAGCCACGACTTGATGAGGTTGATTAGGCAATATCTTTCATCCAGGAGAGCTATCCCAGCAAATTTGTCTTGAGTGCTTCTGTGAAGTTTGAAAGGTAGGAGATGAGGTACTGAAGGACGTACAACTGTGAGGAGTCACTGTGAATCGTACTTGCATTGCTCAGTTGGCAGAGGAGTCACAGTCACCTGCGAAATGCAATGTTCCTAGGTCCGAATCTCACTCCAGCGCACAGTTTTAAGTTGTCAGGAAGGTTCATATCAATGCACGCTACGCTGCAGAGTGAAAATTCATTCTGGAAATCAAATATCTTTTGGGCCATGGGATGGAAAGGCAACTTGTTTGGAAAGCGCAGTGGTAATAAGTAAATACAAATATGTCATGGCTGCGTCATTGTGTTTGATAGAAGCTCGAAAAGGCAGCCTCTTTAGTTTTCGTGAGAACCGAGTGAAATTGTATGAGACCACGTTTCAGTACAAATAATGCTCTAAGCGCATCGTCCATTCCCGGCCGCATGCACTCCGCAGGAGAAAAAGAGGACAGCGGCTGTAGGCACTTGCACGTATCCGGAGGCACCCTGTCTGGCGAGGCGACGCGCAGGTGGAGAACTTGGCGCTCTAGTTCCCGTGGGAACGCAGTGGACGCCACAGCGGCGCCTTCTCCGTGGAATTGGACCACTTCTTCCAGTGACGATATGGTGACCACGTGACTCAGCAACAACGTAAGGCTTTGCACTCGCGGCGGATCAGTGGTCTAGAGTTGGAAAACAGCGTGCAACCAAAGCAAGATAAATGATACTCACTACTTCGCTGTGGAAAATAAGAGTGTAAGACTCCATTATACACTGTGCGTCCAAAATCCCCCTAGGCTTGTTTTGTTCCTGCCGTACAAAATACTTCAGCGCAATAATTACCGTGGTAGCTTGAACTAACTACTGTAAATAACACGTGTGAATTCGACCAGTTCATTTGTGAGAAGGCAGTGTTAAGTAGTCGGCGTGGGGCCGTAGCATGTCATCGTTTTTGTGTCACAAATGACAGTGGAGCACCGTCTGTAAATCAACTGTTTAAGAGTTTCTCCAGAATGATTTTAAGAAGAGAAATGTGTGTGCAGAGTTTGTCTCACACACTTTGGCTCCCGAACAAGAACAACGATACGTGGACGCCTGCCGCGACGTGACTGAAATGTACAAAGCGGGCAGATCTTTTCTGGAGAAAGTCATGACGGAAAAAGAAACTTGGTGTCATCAATACAAACCTACCACAAAACAAAGTAAGTAGCCACCGTTTCACGACGCAACAGACACTCAAGCAACTGTGACGCAGAAATTGAACAAAATCACAAAGAAGTACTCTTCTGGTAGTTTCAGGTGATTCTAACAGCGTTATCTGCGTTTTATTGAAGCGTCGCACAGTTCCACCTGACAGAAGCAAATACAGCTAACGGCAACAGCTACATCATGTTCTCTTTACTCTTAGCTGATGCACATATTTTCACATTTATGTTATTCTGTTTTACACTTATCATGATTTTATACTTCCAATGTACTAAATTTTTTAAAAATATTTAATGATTCCTAATTCACGACTAAGTAGTCTGAACAATTCCACTTCTATAATTTTGTTTTCTTTATATTTTCTACTATTTGTAGATCAAATGTCCTTTACTTTCAACATTTAACGAGAATTTTATACACTTTTACTTTTTATATTTTTAGAGCAATGCACTCACCGTGGTGTACTTTCAATGATTCTCAATTTAATTGTATTATGACATAACTCAGTTTCAGTTACTTTATTTCCACTTTTACGGTTTATCATTTCACGCCTTTTACAGTTTCTTGCAAAGTTTGGTCGACGATTTATCTATTTTAACGGACCTTTCTTTTAATCGACTGCTTTGCAGTTTTAATAGACGACAGTCTCTTGTTAAGCTCACGATTTTCATATCCCTCCACCCCCACCCCCTGACCCTCCGCGGCTTCTTCCTCTGCTTTCAATCCGCCTCTCTACATTTTGTAGTTTTACTATTTTATGTCGTTCACAGTCCTCTTTTGTTAAGAAGGAGAGGCATACAGCAAATCGCAATCCAATTAGTTTTTATTATGCTTAGGGATCTAGATTTTGGCCATGAAGGGCAATCCTTAATGAATTTTCGTTATAATTCAACAGACTTGCGGTAGTTCATGTTCAGAAAATGGTTCAAATGGCTCTGAGCACTACGGGACTTAACTGCTGAGGTCATCAGTCACCTAGAACTTAGAACTACTTAAACCTAACTGACCTAGAGACCTCACACACGTCCATGCCCGAGGCAGGATTCGAACCTTCGCGGTTCCAGACTGTAGCGCCTAGAACCGCTCGGCCACCCTGGCCAGCGGTAGTTCATGTCACCATATGTTCTTGCAGGTACACTTGATACAACTATAAGAGCATATGGTGACATGAACTGCCACGAGTCGTTTATTTGTAACTGAAATGCTTTGAGGATGGCTATTTATAGTCGAAATCTAGATCTGAAAGCACAACAAAAAGAAAAAACCTAATAGGATTGCGACACTGACTGCTGTGTACCTCACCTTCCATACAATGTACGGTCGCTGTGCGCAACAGTTCGTGATGGAATCGAAATTGGTCTCTTGTTAAGCCCACAGCTTTCCTGCCCCTCCACCCATCCCTCTCCCTGACCTCCTCACCTGCTCTCAGGCTCCCGCTTTATATTATGTAATTTTACTATTTTATGGCGTTCAAAGCTTACACATCCATTGTTTAAACTATTAATATTTTGACTACTTTTTTAAGTATTTATGCTTTTTATCATTTTAGCGTAAGGTCCTCTCTTATTAAATTCATGACATCCGCACCATTCAATCTTCCACTTCCTTTCACCTCTCTCAATCCCCTTCACTCTGTTTTTACCCTTCCTATCTCCCCTCCTCTTCCCCTGTACTCTCCCCTACCTCAACTAGATTAAAACCGTAACCGCAGTTGCTAAACACAGTACTCAGATATTTTGTTCTGTCATAGAGTAGATGGGCAGCTGACGCAACTAGTTGGGTAAATTCTACGTCTATGTACAGATCCCTCCAAGTTACTGTAAAATATTAGACGGTACATAATTACTTTTACTTCGTTTTAATTCTGTATTTGATTCACAGAGATCGAAACATGTAACGCACTTGAAGATGTGCAGCTGAGAATGCAGCATAAATGGCAACACTTTTTTTCAGAAAACACCGGCTGGCTCCACTATTCTGTGCCTCTTCCGCCTCTACAGTGTTTTGTGGAGTACTCCATATACCGGGATGTGACGCTTCATGGAGGCTCGAACTTTCTTTGCACGCAACACAGCTTCATAAAATGTTTATAAGATTTTCTTCCCACTTGCCGCATTTATTCCGTCATTCAGCAATCGTTTCAGACTTAGTGTCCTAATTTTATCCTTTGAATTAATATTTTAGAGGAAAGAATAAAAAACAACGGAGCACAGCTACACACTAAACCGCTACAAAATGAAGTGATGTATGTGACCGTCGGTTTCAGTGATGGAAGACGAGTCAACAAGGGAACGTGACAGAATCGTAGACTCATGACGTTGCCCGATGTTTTGATATAGCAACGCGAGCAGTCCAACGTGTCGGCAAGCAGCCAAGTAGTATCGGGTATTTTAGATCCGGCCGTGGTGTTTTCGATATGATCACACGTAAACCTCCGCCCTTCCCTCCCCCTCCGGGTCGTAAATGGCATGCATCTCAGCAAGCGAAGCCTTCGTTTGTTGGGTGCGAGTTAGACGAAGCCTTGTTTCTGGTAAGCACCCGCAGAGATCTGTAATTGTAACCTCTTAACAAGCTTCAGCGACCACAGTGTGGCGCAGCCTTGAAACATTATGTGTCGGATCTAGGATCTTTGCTCAACCGCTCGGAGTGCGGGGATGATGAAATAAAAAAAAGTAAATAAACAAACCCTCACTCTCAATGTGTCCTGTACGACGATGAGGTGTGGCTGCTGAGGTGTTAATAATCGCTAGCAAGCAGTTTCTGGAGAACCTGCCGCATCTCAGTCGTTTCAGGCTTTCGTAGGCAAGCGGGGTTCTGTGTGGACACTAACTTCACAGGCTGCTCGTGGGACTTCTATGAAGCCTAAATCTCTTTCTCGTAATCCCAGCGGTTGGCATGGTCCGTTGGTCAGTGTTTACACCCAAACCCCAAAGAGATTTCCGGGAGCACAGTGTTCTCCTGAAGCTTCATGAATGAGGATCTTTACGACGCCTTCCCATGTTTATATCGTATAAGGTCGACAGGAGAATGTCCTGTGCAATTTCACATGTTTGTTGACGACTTCTCAGTATTTTATTCCTCCTCGAGTCTCATAACAACTCGTCAGTTGCGATTGACTATTCGACGGTGGGAGGAATGGATGGAGAAGAGCGATTTTAATTTGTGAACCGAGAAGTCTGTGTGAGTTATTTTTAACCATTCTTGTTCCTTTTTGCACTTTTCTGCCTTGAGGATCGGGACATTGTTCTTAATTTTAAAGGCACGTTGACGTTTCTGGACGTGATGTTGAATTCTAAACTGACGTGGGTGTCAGACCTTACGGACCTAAAAAGGACGATCCTTCAAAGCACTATCTTAAAATTCGTGTGGGAGCAGATCGGGCTTACGTGCACCAATTGTACAGCGTTTGTCTGCGATTATGGCCTGGGTATGGATACACGGTACATAAGTTTGCAAGACTCGTATTCAAAACTGCTGCAGCATGAATGAACTAGACTGGTCACTTGAGTCTTTAGAACCTGCCCCATACCGAGCCTTTGCAATGAAACAAGTGAGCCGCCACTTCACATCAGGCGACAGTGGATAAGTTCTCTTTTGGTAGACGACGAGCAACGGACCCTAGGGGATTCGCGCGAAGTATTGTCTTTTAAGGTTTTACACTAAGATTGGAGCAGATTTCCATCTCGGCTCCGACAGATGTCCAGAATTATTTCGCATTTGAGGAATTGTAAGGAAAATTGAAGTCCAAATTTTACCTTTCAATCTCTGTTTTGTACAAATTTAGACAAGCAGTTTTAAAGACGGGTACGCTGATGGTTCCGAGCAACGAGAGTCCTCTAGCTTTTTAGTAATGATGAAGCCAACTAACCGGCCATGGCTTCCTCATACTGGCCATTCACGCGAGCGGAACTAACATTGACCCATCCCCCAACTGTCCTCGAGACATGACTTGATACTCTGGCAGTAGGATATCCGGTCTGAGATTCCTGTACCATACAATTCACTGTTCGCCACATTTTAGCTGAACGCATTTTGTGCTGTGATAAAACGGCGACAGCGAATCTATTTCAGATGATGACGAGGCGTCTGCACTGCAACCTAAGCTTTTAGGCTGGAGATTTTAGTATATTGCCGAATGGCTGGTTCTTCCTTTTATTCCAGCGATCAGCCAGCCACAGCTTCCTGCTGTATTATTTTAATGCCCCCCCATCCCCCGCCTTTTCCTTATCCCGTAAGTTTCAGTCTGACAACGTAAGGCTTTTCGTGATTTTGTGTGTTTGTGTATTTGTGGCTGTGTGTGTGTGTGTGTGTTCTGTATCTTATAAAAGTACTGTGCGTGCGCTAAATATGTTGGTCTCGGCGTCCATACCACCACATCATACTCTTATCACAACCATGACAGGGGGAAAGAGGTCGTAAAGATACCCTAATCGACAGGGACCGGGAACGAGTTTCACGCATTCTGTTTCAAGCTCAACAACTAGCAGTGAATGTAGATACAAATCGAGCAGTTTCAACGAACACTGAGAAGCAATCGTAACCTATGGACATTTGCTATTGAGTACCTCGAAAAAGGCCAGTTCCACAGCGGCATATAAGGCTTCATATCATCGATGGGCCAAAACACGCAGAAACAGGACAGTAGCTAACCAGAGACGAGTCACGATTTCTGTCTCCATACAAATGGTGCAAGTCCACGGAATCGACAGCACAAAGAAGAGTTCAACCAGATGTGTGTGGAGGCTGTACCTCCGATCAGTAGTGGTTCTGCAATTTCTTATAGCTGTCCTTTGTATGTAGACTTGGTCGTACTCGTCCAGGCTACATTTCAACATCGTCGGCGAGGAAATATTACCGTTTGCTCTACATGTTCTTGGTGAGTGTACTGGAGACACTCCCGTTTTTCAGTATGACAACAGCCACGTTCGCAGGGCTGCAGGAATACCTCCCTGGTAGACAGGCACGAATCGCAACTGGACTAGTTCGCTAAATCACCTCATCTTAATCCCACAGAAAATAGGAACGTGGCAATAATATCCCTGAAATATGATAGCCCTAGAAGACGTAACTATCAGTACGTGGATACGGAATACTTGGAAAAACTTATGGATTGTCTCTGTCACCGAATTGAGATCATTATCAACGCTAGAGGCTACGTTACACGATGTAAGCGTGACGATATGTGTGGGTGACAAATTTTTACCTACAGTGTTTCTCTTCCACAGTGGCAGTAATTCTGAATCGTTCGGCTTTTACCACAAGCTGCGTTGCTAAAGAAGATATCGACGATGAATAGCTTCTTCTGAAAGCCTTGAATTACAACATTATTTTCAGTAGTGTTGCTTTGCTCTGTCATCAGTGTAGTAGGATGATAGTATGCTGCTAGGTGTAGCTACCATTCCGGTATTGAGATTATTATTCGCTGGTTGGAAAACTGCTTTCGCAGGTGGGAGAAGGAGCAAAGGAGTCAGACATCACTGTCCGGTTCGCAGTCATTGAGAGCCGGCCACTTCACTTGGGAACTGCAGGACGATTGGCGTCTCAGAGATGGAGGACAAGAAACACCACCGGGGATACGTCTACTGGAATGCAATTCAGTGGTGCGCGTCCAAGATGCACGGCTACATAGTTCTCCAAGCATTCACCGGAATGGCGGACTGTTAACAGCAGTGACCATTACCGGTTCTCAGAGCAGTCGTCTCCTCTGCATTGTAGGACAAGAACTACATCAGCCGTGACGCTATGGTATGCATCCTTCTCGGACTTTCATTGTGGCCTATTGAGACTGCTCCATTTAAAATATAACGCGCGAAGGAGGGAGAATCATGCTGGTGTTTATATTGAAACAAGGTCGCTGTCTGTTCTAAATGAACAATGAAGAAATATCTACAAAGAACTAATTTGAGTACGCATACCTGAACTTCTTTCTACTGTTGTGTTGAAAACGTTGGATTTGGAGGAAAAAAACGTTCATGATGATATCAACAACATTATAATTTCCGATATCAAAGACTTGTGAGTGGTAGAAATGGTTGCGGATATATTTCATCATGACTGGGAATGCATTCCAATTTGTGACGGCACTGTGCTATTGAACTACAGTGGAGACAACTATAGTTAACAACGAAGATCTGAGTGGAAAGTTAAAACATCTGTCTAATATCATAAGAAAATATTTCGTGCGTTGACAATATCTCCAGTTTTATAGCTATGGCCTATTGTACACTAGTGTCTTTACAGAACGCTATTTAGATGTTACCTAATGATGGCATAACAAGCCGAAAAACGGTTTGTAACAAACAAATATTAGTGCAGAACAGTTTCTTTACTTTTCAGTATTTAGTCTAAAAGAATTAAAGGAGAATGGTGGAATATGTGTTTAAAAAATACAGTATCAAATACGACACAACGGGGATAATCGACCTAAATTTAAACAGTATAAAGGACCGTCCAATCAAGTGGTGACCTAAACACGTTATGTTATCTGCATTAATTTAACTGTGTTAGTTGACATTAAATAATTTTGCCTGCGGGATTCTGAAGCGACTGAACGCAATGAATCTTACTGTCCAACTCATAATCAATAAAACTGTACTCACGTACTCGTCCTGTACCTTTCCTTCCATGAAGAAAGCAGCATCAAGGAAATTAGAGGAACGTCATTCTACGACATTAAAATATGTTGTTTTCGCAAATTTAAGTACCAGTGTTATTAAGTAATAAGTACAAAGAGGACTCATAAATGCATTCAGTTATTCTGAATGTACTGAGGCGCCCAGTCCAAGCAACTCGCAAAATATTGCAAACAAACCAGCCCTAAACTGATGTCAGCAGCTGTCAGATTCGAACACCGCTTGAGCTGCGGCTCTCGGACGATCTGAACAAGGCATGTTTATATTCTAGGGTTGCCCAGAAAGTAATGCACCTTATTTTTGTATATCAGCCGAAGACAAAGCTACGAGTGCGAAACGTTATGTATCTATTATCTGATGTCTCCTGAGTGAGTGCTCCAAGTTTCCATCGATTCCGACAGATAGCGTAGCTGCAGGACAGTTTCAAAATGGCGTCTGTAGGTGATGTACGTTACAAGCAACGTCCCGTCATTTAATTTCTCACTCCAGAGAAAGAAACTGTGTGGATAAAACACAAACGCTTGTGCGAAATCTAAGGAGCATCTCCTGTCGACAGAAGTACAGATTGGCGCTGGGCACGAGGGTGAGGACATCAGAAGGCGGTTCGGCGGAGCTCTAGGACCAGCAGCGGTCGGGCAGACCATTCACGTCTGTCACACATGACATGTTGCAGCGAGCTGATGTTGTCATTCGCTAGTACAGACGCATTACGACTCGGCAGTTGGCGCTGCATCTGTCAGTCAGCAAAGGAAGTTCACAAAGAGAAGCACTGGCTTCGTCACCAGGTCAGGGAATACACGCCCTTGTTTCGCAGTGGAAGAAGGCCATAGAACGGGATACAGATTACGTGGAAAAATAGGGTGTGTAGATAAAACACCATTCATTCGTGTGCGCAATTTTCATTATGTTCGATAAAGAGTTGTTGAAGAACAAAAATGCTGTGCATTACGTTCTGAGCAACCCTCGTAGATTCGCGCCGACGTCATTTTGGTTACTTGGTGGAGGGGATCAAACAGTGAGGTCATCAGCCCCAACGCCATGTAATAGCAGCTTACAGTTCTGCTCACTTCAGAAAAATATTTATTTACTACATGAGAAGTAAAGCTGTGAACACAGTTAATGCTCTGAATGACTGGTTGCATGATTTTAAAAAGAAATAATATCAAACTATTGGGAAGTATGTGGAGCACAGCCCGCCGGGCTAGCCGAGCGGCCAAACGCGCTGCTTCCCGTGCGGGAATCCACCCGGCGGATTAGTGTCGAGGTCTGGTGTGCCGGGCAGCCTGTGGATGGTTTTTAAGGTGGTTTTCCATTTTCCTCGGTGAATGCGGGCTGGTTGCCCTTATTCCGCCTTAGTTACACTATGTCGGCGATTGCTGCGCAAACACTATCTCCGCGTACGCGTATACCATAATTACTCTACCACACAAACAGTTGGCGTTACACTTGTCTGGTATGATGGTATGAGACGTTCCTGGTGGGCGGGGGGGGGGGGGGGGGGTGGGGAGGTTGGGAGTCCACTGGGGGGGGGGGGGGGGGGCTGAACCGCACAATAACGCTAGGTTCAAAAATCAAATGTTCAAATGTGTGTACAATCTTATGGGACTTAACTGCTAAGGTCATCAGTCCCTAAGCTTACACACTACTAAACCTAAATTATCCAAAGGACAAACACACACCCATGCCCGAACCTCCGCAGGGACCAGCCGCACTACAGCGCCTTAGATCGCTCGGCTAATCCCGCGCGGCAACGCTAGGTTCGATGTGGGGCGGCGGTGGGGTGGGTGAAATGCTGTGGCCTGTTGTGGGGTTGTGAACCACTGAGGTTTACATTGGGACGAGGCCTTTCAGTCGTTTCGGGGTCCCCTGTTTAATACACGTACAGTGTGGTGCAAACACTGGATTAATGTGTTGGTTCTGTTGGATTGTCAGTGCTGTCGTAGGTCGACAAATTTCAACATTACGACAGGAATATCATTTTATATTAAACAAATAAAGTAGTGTATCACTTTTACAATTATGAGCCTGATCTTATTTAGCAGTCATTTAAAAACTCCTCGCATTGGTTGCAGTGCACCTCGCTGCAGAATTCCGAGTGTGTGTGGTGACGATGATGAACTGTGCTGGTGTTTAGCGATTCTGAGTGGAAAATAATGTTTCAAGTGTACTGCCCACCTGTGGTCGTAAGCTTGATGACGTGGAACTGAATTTCCAAAATGTGCACAATTTCAAGTACGCGGCACTGGCGTATTTATGGAGTATACTCGTCTATACAATGTACCAGCGAAACAGTTTCAGTTCAGTGATTAATGCGACATTGTTCACGGCTTATCCACATCAAAGCAAAGTCCTCGAAATGTTCAAACCTGATCTCGTGGACAGGCATCGTTTCACCAATGACACACTGATCTGTGTTTATTCCACCCACGAAAACGGTCTCAGTTCGTCCGCGCATAAAAGCAGAGGGCACAGTTCAAAGTTAATATTAACTTATGTCTTTCTGCAGTTTTCACCTATATGGTACTCATATCAATATAAATGATTTATCCGTATCCTCACATACGAGAGTCACGACACCAGCTTCGAAATCACGTCAACAATCAGCATTCGCTCGTCAACGACCGAAGAGTCGACAGTTCCGTTCCGATAACTGAAAATAGGATCGCTTATAGCAAAGATATATAGGATTAAACGGAAAAATTTATGTTAAGATACATGTATTATACGAATGTATTGATAGTAAATATAATGAATAAAGCAAAATAATAAAGGAAAAAAACAAACATTTATATGGGTTCCCTGGAGCACCGCCCACTGGCCTTACCGTGCCAATGAGTACCTAGAGCTATACTTTTACACAAAGAAATGCACTAAAGAATGGATCAGTTACGTGTATAATGATATACAGTTAGTGAGGGCTGTGGGATGTGAACTAATAACATTTATGACATAGAAAAGTGGTCACGCTGGAAGTATCTGTTCCTAAATTGTAGGCTCTGCACCAACCGCAAGAATATAAAATCCAATGTAACGACTTACAGAACCAAAGAAAAGAAAAGATCGGGTAGGATAGTTACGAAACAGAAACAAGGCTATGGTACAGTATCGGGAATTGTATAAATAATTATAGGGTCTAGCATTCGTAGTAAGAACTTGTATCTTGATTACAGATTAATAATGTGCGGCACAGGGAAACAGAGGAATGAGTTATGCGTTGCGAGAAATAAGATCATTTTCTTGGTTTTTAACGATATCATAAAAAGAAATGGAAAGTGAAAGATCCAATCTAGAGATAGCTCTTTTAAAGCAATTGCTAACGCTCACAGGCTAGGTTATACAATCAATTTCGCTTCGAAGTACTTTTCAGATACATTGTTCCAATAAAGAAAATCAACATTGACTTACTTAGGGAAATACGCATATCGTATGCATACTAAAGTCTGATAGATTGTCTATCCTTTGAGACTATCGCATCAAGTGCCTTTTGGAAAGAGGAAATATGTGAAGCTTCACGCTTTTGGTCCGTATTTTTAACTGTGTGCCAACGAATGTGATTAACTTGTATTGGACGCGGGGTCAATTACCACATCGACGAAACTGTTTCTTTCGTTGGTAGATTGGTATGGAGTGTGCTAAGTGTCGTAAGGACAACTGAGAACTTATTTGGAAGACAAGAAGCGGCCGTGGGTTAGGGAATCCGATATTACATGTGGGGTAACCGCATACCTTACCATACTGACGTCCAGCGATGACGTTGACTGAGGACAACTTAGTGTCTGTCGCTGATCAATGATACACGATAACAGAATTCATTTTTTTGTTTAGACAGACGTCATAACATGGTGAGCAGCAACATATTTTCCTAATCATGAAAAAGAGTCGCCATAACATCATCACCTATACAACTTGCCAAAACGAACATACGGAAAACATACGCTAACGCCTCTCAGGAGCCTGACTAATGAACTTTTACAGCTTGGACCGCTGCGAGACATGCAGGAAGAGTCAGGTAAGTTTTGGAAGGTACTGACAGATTGACAAGTATGTGGAGCCATGCCGACTCCACTGCTAAGGCCAGCTGCATTGTGTTTCTCGATTAACGATCTATGGCGCGAATAGCCCGATCGAGGTGGTCCCACAGATTCTCGATTTGGTTTAAAGCTGGAAAGTCTGGTGGCCAGATGAGTATGGTAAACTCATCCTCGTGCTTTTCGAACGAGAAATCTACACCCTGATCTGTGTCAGAGGTTGAATTGTCCTGTTGGTAATGCCGAGGAGAAACAAACTAGATGTAGGAGTGCGTAGATGTACACTTGTGTTGGTCCATTGTACCTTCCAGAATGACGAGATCCCTGGCCCTACATGTCAACAGTCACTGCCTGACAGAGCATAAAATGCGATTCATCCTTAAAGGCCATCTGTCGCTACTCTTTGGACGCCCAATTGCAGTTTAGGGGTACGAATTCCAGCCTCCGTCGTTGACGGAAAGCAGTCACTCAGGCTACACGAACCAGGCGCCTGCTACGGAATCCCAAAAGCAGCAACACTCGCTGATGATCGTTTAGAAGACACTGTTGGTAAACCCTTGGGTCATCTGGACGATCCGTTGCTTAACAACTGCACGTCTATTGTCCCGTACACATCCCCGCATCTGTTCGTCACCCCTTTCGTCTATGACCCGTAGCACACCACAATTGCCTTGGTACCTGATTTGGATAGCACCATTTTGTTAATGGACGGTGCAGTTTAACCATGGCGGAGCGCAAACAGTTCATGAACTTCACTGTTTCGGAAATGATTGGACCGAAAACCGATTTTGGACGTCAGATAATTCCCACTTTTCTGCATTACGACAACGACAGAATTATATTCCGCGTCTCTCCGACACCCTTTATAATATACCCTGCACTGCTAGAGCTATCGCGTGCCGACAGAAGTGGTTATTGCAGACTCACGATGAACATAAGAGGCAGTCATATTAATGTAGCTGAATCGTGTGAAATTTATGTTAGTGACAGTTATTCTTCTGATGAATATAACTAAATTAAACAATGTATTTCACGTAAATTACGCGATTATAAAGATATAAGTCATTTTTACTTTGATTCGAGGTCAATATTAGGTCATCAAGTTAGCGGAACTTTTAAATTGATTTAAACATTGTCTGGATGTAGAAACTATCTGCTGAGACACAAAGTACACGGAAATGACTCAGGGGCAGCTACTAACAGCATAAACGTGACGTGGTGTCGTCATACAAGGGAAAGAGGGAGTGGATTTTGTTAAGCCTGTTATCGGGCAGTGTTGTTTAATTAAAAAAACGAGGAGTTCCTTTTCTGATCCGCAGAAGAAATGGCAGTAACTACTGGACTTGAGGACTTGGTCCAGGACGAGGCATAGGAGGTCCTACGTTCTTCAACAATAAAGACTCACGTAGGCAATGGTGCAGCCATGACTGTACCAAACGTGCTGCGGATGTCTACCCGTGTGGTGTCGAATGGCAAGAGTCCAAAGCACAGTGAGATCGCGCTGAAACCGTTGTCGAAGAATTGACATGTAGGCGAGCTCGGGACTTTACGGAGGTACCTCAGATCAAAGCGCAAGAAGCCAGCAGTGCGGCGTGCATTCCTTTGAAACTGACCCGCCCACGTTGGTATCCTCACAGTTGGTGAAGCCTGAAACGAAGGAGTAAATTGCTGTTTGGTCGGAATTTCCATCTTTAGTAGCTGATAGGTATCTTACTCGTCACTGTATGAGGGGAATAATAACAGTATTGTCATTATTTCGAAACTCAGTGTGTGCAGCTGAAAGTTTGTTTGTGGGCGATTGGAAATGGCTCGTACATTTTATCACTGCGAGATATTTTGCGTTCTATGGAACTTCTTCATTGTATACATCACAGTGCTACGTCCCAGATTTGAAATTTTTCATTCTAAACAAAATAAATTCGTCAACCGATGACAAGTTCTACGGTGCAACTACACAACAACATTCACGACTTGAAGATTAAAGTAGCAATACTTGTATCAAGAAAGAAATATTTAGAGATAAAAAGCCCATAGTTTATAACCATGACTTATTATTTCATTGTTATGAGACCATTATATAATTCAGGAATTCGCCATTTGCTGCGAGTGCAACCCAATGTGATCGGTGCATACATGGGCTTTATGTTATTAACTTTTGGACTACTTCATCTTACGAGATGAAAGCACATAAATGATTAGTATATCGAGCATCATGTGGTCTGAACACAGCAGTCAACGTCCAGTGCAATGACAAAAGGAGGAAGGTTTAGTTTAATGCTGACTTTGTCAACATTCCTGGCATCACCAATTCCACATGTCACTATGTGGTGTGACTTTGAAGATGTCCTTCGCGCTCCTTGAAGTTAGAGAGCTTGTTGGTGTATTTCAGCAGGGCGTAATGTCGAAGAGTAAGGCAGAGGCATCGGAACTTATCCATAATAGGCCAGCCAACACCTGGTTGTCAGGTAAGTAATTCCCAATAATCACGCTCAAAACGTATTATTTTGATGAGAGAATTTTTACGTACGATGTCTGCGTATCTTGCAATTTATATATTATTTTATGTGCCTGCTGGATATGTTCTTAAGTGCCTAGTTCGAGACGGTTATAACCACTCTCTGAGAGAAAAACAGAAAATGGAATGCTGAATAACAACAACCAAATATTACGCTTATGGTTTATTTCCAACTTACGGAACTCAGCAGAACTACTGTGATCACGAACAAAACGAAATTAAATATTTTCCTCTGAAGCAATGATCTATGACTATCTTTGACGAGATATTGTGAATAAAAAAAAACAGCAAAAATCTAAAAATGAGGTTAATGAAAGCTGTACTCACCGAATTCAGGACTGAATGAGATCACCACGCATCTGTAGTCTTTGTGGAAAGGATGACGAAGTTTACTGTGTTCTCCGAGTGTAAACAAGGTCACTAAATGACAACATGGCCTGTGATTGACAAAAGCCTGGGTACCTTTCCGATCACTTTTTTTCCATATCAGTCGTCGCTTACCACACTGTTGTCCCATTGGGTCCACATTTACTTATTCTTCTTAAGTAGTTTTGGAGGCGCACAGTGTTCTCCTTCAGTACATTTTCACTTCAGTAGATTGTAGGTAACTTCAGTAGATTGTGGAAAACTTCAGTAGATTGTGGGAAACTTTGGATGATTGTTGCTGTCTATATTACTAGGGCCAGAATTAAATAGCCATTTAATGGCCATAGATGCACTACTCGTATTAATCAAATTGAAACTCGTAATTTTTATGATGAGGTGTCCGCTAACATTCTATTTCTCCCCTGTCTAATGCACAGCTACACTCGCCAATTCTGGCGACATGTATGTTTCACAAAGCAAGTTTACCTAGCCAATGAATTAGTCTCAGTGCTGTTATTCAAGTCCGCTATTAAGTACGAAATGAGGAAGTCGTGTCATAAAGGTTCGCAGTTCTCTGTGACTACACTGCGAATTGTATCACTGCCTGACGAAACCAGTTCGGTCGTTACTTTTCCGACATGTTTCAGAATCCGCTTCAAACATCTACCCCCCCGTTGTTTGTTTAAGCTGTGTGACTACAGATCTGTCGCTGTTAATGAGAAGGGAAAAAGATAGTCGGAATAGCAGCAAGCGGGACAATCGGCATTCCTCGGCTGAGAGGCATAGTTCCGGCGATGTCCGCCCATTAAGGCACGCTCGCTGATATGCGGAGAGCAGAGGAACGCGGCGCGAATCGCTTCCCACGGAATGGGGACTGGATCTGCATTCGCAGAAACTCTCGGCAGGTCTGACTGACTGGTCTGACTAAATGGACGGAAGGACTAAACCATGTTATTGCAACTCTACCCTCTCACATTAACATGTTTCTGTAACTTTACCACCTTAATGTGTGATATTTTTCCATCACGGACAATACGAATACATGCCGTTGCTGGAACGAAATATATTTGTCATAACCAGTGTTTTTGAAAATACGTTTTCTTTTGCTATGGATTTAAAAGAAGAAAGTCCTACACGGAGAAAGTTAGTCACATAAAGAGCACTACTGATGATTTGTCCTTTTGTATCTATAGATTTACTGTACTTCAGACGCCTAATAACGACCTCTTGTAGCTCCAGACATTACGATCGCACCACTCTTTAAGAATCTTTAAATAAGACATGCGTGGGTTTGTGTTTGTTTAATATAAAGCACAACTAAAGTAGCACTCACCATGATAAACTTAGAAAGGTTTGACAAAACCGTCAAGTGCCGAATCACGGAAGAACTAAATCGTGGATACGACTTACAGGGGGTGGACAAAAATATAGGAACATCAAAAACCACAACATCTTACCATGTCAAAAGTGGTTAGGAAACCCGTTGGCTTTCGAAACAGCGTCTAGACGTCTCGGTATGGATGAATATAGGTCCTCTACGATTTAGCGAAACTTATACCACTCTTCTTGCAAAATACTGGCAAATTCAGATAATGATGATGGAAGTGGATTGTGATCACGGACTCTTCTGTCCAAAGTCGACCACAAATGCGTAGTAATACTCTGACCTGGTGATTGTGGAGGCCGGGGCAGGTGCGACAATTCATCATCGTGCTCATTTAATCAGTGCTGGACGATGCAAGCTGTATGAAAAGGGGCTCTATATTCTTGGAGAACAACATCACTGGTATGAATGAGATTTTCACTCTGCAGCGGAGTGTGCGCTGATTTGAAACTTCCTGGCAGATTAAAACTGTGTGCCCGACCGAGACTCGAACTCGGGACCATTGCCTTTCACGGCAACTGAGCTACCGAAGCACGACTCACGCCCGGTACTCACAGCTTTACTTCTGCCAGTACCTCGTCTCCTATCTTCCAAACTTTACAGAAGCTGTCCTGCGAACCTTGCAGAACTAGCACTCCTGAAAGAAAGGATATTGCGGAGACATGGCTTAGCTACAGCCTGGGGGGGTCCCGAGTTCGAGTCTCGGTCGGGCACACAGTTTTAATCTGCCAGGAAGTTTTAACATCACTGGTGTGTCCTATCCTGCCACATCGGAAAATCACACAAAAATACATCAAATACACCACTAAAATGTTTTATAGTAACAAGAGGATATGCCACACAAGTGGTGTCACTGGTTCTGTCGTATCACAATCAATAACTGCCAAAGAAACAAAACATGGGTCTGCTTGAAGTAAGTGATCAACATCTAAATCATCTTCCGAGTTCCACAAAGTGGAAGTTCGTAAGTTAGACCAAATTACTGCCTGAAGTGTAACGTAAAGTTTCCAAATTACTGGTCAAAGTTAAGTTATGAAATAGGAACCGAAAGTTATAAAGTCTGGAGACTTAGACAGATGTTAAAGTTCAGTGTTGTAACGGAATCACAACACCTGGAATTTCCTTGCATCGTACTTCGCTCGGCCGCACTTCGATGATAAAATCCCAATCAGAGGACCGGAGAAACTGTCTATGTTTGCACAAATACTACTAGCACATAAGTCCGACACTGTCATAACGGTGTAGCAGAGAATACCAAGGCCTCCCGATACGACACCGTTACTTAGGCAAATTCCGGCCTCTCCATGACTGCAGAGTGGAGAGGCGTCGGCGTTGTAGCGAATGATGTCCTGGCGAAGTCTTCCCGGTGATGCTCGCTGCGTTGGGTCTGCCTTTTGAAACCAGAGCGCGAGCCTAAATAATATGATACCCCATGTGTGACTGGTTCTCGTCAATTTCCGAGGAAATAGGAGTAGTTAGGCCTGCGTACGCCGATCGTAGCTGCTCGCACATCACGGTGTGCTGACCCAGCCGCAGGTGCATCCACTGTTGATCTGTCTGTCTGAGTTGCCGCGCCTCTGATCCGTCGGCGCGCGGGCCATAGTACTGCCGCCATGACACATACTGAGGTGAAAAAAGTCATGGGACACCTCGCCGTATCGAGCCGGACCTTTTTTGCCCGGCGCAGTGCAGCAACTCGATGCAGCACGGACTCAACAAGACGTTGAAGTATTCCGCAGAAATACTGGGTCATACTGCCTCCATAGCAATCCATAAATACGGAAAAGTTCCTATGGCAGAATTTTGTGCACAACCTGACCTCTCGATTACGTCCCATAAATGTTAGATGGGATTCACAATGGTGGTTAAATTATTAGTTCGAACTATCCAAAATGAACTTACAAGGTGCACTGTCTTCCATACCAATTTTATCGTACTTTGGGAACATGACGTCCATGAATGGCTGCAAATGGTCTCTGAGTAGCCGACATAACTATTTTCAGTGAACAGTGCAACTGGACCTGATAACCCAGTCTAATATATAGCCTTCACCAACGGTATATATACTGAACAATCAAAGAAACTATTACACTTGCCTAATATCGTATGGGGCCCCCACGAGTATGCAGAAGTGCCGCAACAAGACATGGCATGGACTCTAATAATGTCTGAAGTAGTGCTGGAGGGAAATGACACCATGAACCCTGCAGGGCTGTCCATAAATCGGGGGTGGAGATCTCTTCTGAACAGCACGTTGCAAGGTATGCCAGATATACTCAATAATCTTCATGTCTGGGGAGTTTGGTGGACATCCGAAGTATAAAAGCTCAGAAAAGCCTGGAGCCACTCTGTAGCAATTATGGACGTGTGGGATGTCGCATTGTCATACTGGAACTGCCCAAGTCCGTCACAATACGCGATGGACATAAGTGGAAGCAAGGGATCAGACAGACCTGTCAGAGTCGTATCTAGAAGAAATTAGGGGTTCCATATCACTCCAACTGCACACGCCACACGCCGCTACAGAGCCTCCACAGTCCCCTACCGATATGCAGGGTCCATGGATTCTTCAGGTTGTCTTCATACCGGTACACGCCCATCCACTCGATACAATTAGAAACGAGACTCGTCCGACCAGGCAACTTTTTTGCAGTCATCAACAGTGCAGTGTCGGTGTTGATGGGCCCAGGTGAGGCGTAAAGCTTTGTGTCGTGCAGTCATCAAGCGTACACTAGTGGGCCTTCGGCTCCGAAAGGCCATATCGTTGATATTTCGTTGAATGGTTCGGACGCTGACACTTGTTGATTGCCCAACATTGAAATCTGCAGCAGTTCGCTGAATGGTCGCACATCTGTCACGTTGAACGATTATTTTCAGTCGCCGTTGATCCTGTTCTTGCAGGATCTTTTTCCGGCCGCAGCGATGTCGGAGATTTGATGTTTTACGGGAAAATCCTCATTTCATCGCTACCTCGGAGATTTTGTGTCCCATCGCTTGTGCGCCGACTGTAACACCACGTTCAAGCTCGCTTAAATCTTGATAACCCGCCATTGTCGCAGCAGTAGCCGCCCTAACAACTGCGCCAGACACTAGTTGTCTTACACAGGCGTTGCCGACCGCAGAACCGTATTCT
Organism: Schistocerca piceifrons; assembly: GCF_021461385.2. Classification (NCBI taxonomy): domain Eukaryota; kingdom Metazoa; phylum Arthropoda; class Insecta; order Orthoptera; family Acrididae; genus Schistocerca; species Schistocerca piceifrons. The sequence continues at coordinate 520,445,434 of NC_060139.1, read as the reverse complement.
GCCTGTCCACATATCTCTGTAGTTGAATAAGCATGCCTGCACCAGTTTCTTTGGCGCTTCAGTGTACCTTCGATACGATGCCTCTTGAAACGCCGAATGCTTCAGCTTCCTTGGTTGTGGAACCTCCGTCATACGAACACTAAAAATTTGCCCACGTTAAAGTTCAATTAGCGTCGACATAATGCTTTCACAACTACGCAGAACACTGTTTTGACCTCGACTGCGTCTTTCTGCTTACTGAGGATATTGCAGGTGTCGTTCATGGTTAATTCAGCATCTGCATGCGTTTCAATTTTCGTTAATGATAATGCAAGAATAAGAATTTTAAATCCTCCAGGCGAGCCTGTTAAAGAAACGGCCCTAAGCAATCTTGCACTGTTATTTATGATTTTTTCTCCCATCATTCTCATAACCTTTGGAATAAGTTTGTTCCCTACCATTGTATTCGAATTCCTGTCATTATTGTAGGATACATAATTTTATACTTGTCCAAAGTTATTTGTAATTTGTCATAGAAATCTGTAGACTCCTCTTTCTTTCCCTCCTCGGGTACATAAACTACAACGCCAGTCAAGGTTTGTCTCTCAGCTTTAATAGTTGACACTATAATTGTTTTATTGATATAACTTCACCTTATATTTCTCTTTTCCATATTTTACATACGCAGATGGCGAATCGGTTGTATACTCCCTCTTGTTTGCCTGGTCCACTATAGAACATAAAAGATTCTCATATTCACTTGTTACCGTGTATCTTTTTCTTTTGACTGTCATGGAAGCTATATCTGTCATTACATTTTCTTCCAACTTTTCTTCTTCGTTTACTAATCCTCTGGCATTCCACGTTGCTACTTTAATTGTATTAGCAATACATTTCTATGTAATCTTTCTAATTGGTGGGTTTTTCATTAGTATATCTGACATTTCTTCAAGGCAGACTCGCATAATAGTAACAATTGGGAAAATTCACCTGGCCTCTCTAAGAGTTCTGCGCAAGCGTAGTTCGATAGTGGGGCTGCCACTTCGCGGCCTTCCAGCCATCTCGATTTTCTTTCAAAGGTTTACTCCTCTAGCAGGGCTGGCTTCCCTATGACTAAGAGGACCCCTAAGCTTTAGTTATAGCTGGAGGTTACAGGACAAAAGGACATGGTCGGAAAGGATTAGGATGGGAGAAAGACACCAATAGTGCGTTTTGGAACACACTCTGGCTCCTTCTGCTTCGGCGCGGGTGACCCTTCTGGCAGCTACAGCCGACATAGCCCTCGGGATCCAGAGCATGGGAACCTCCTCAACCTAGCTGACAGTCAACGATATGGGGGTGTCCGCTGAGAACTGGAAATTGCTACGCAATGAAGGAAGTTCTACAACAGAAGGGACGTATAAAGCTGCCATTAGAAGTTACTTTCTGATAAGAAGTCCAATCCATCGATAAAGCAGAGCAGCGAAGCAGCTCACTGTACAGGCAATTCATTTATGATGTAACCTAGGGGATGGCTTAGTGCACATTCGAATGATACATTTAAAATTACAACGGAAAAGAGGTGAAGAACAGAAACGGTCCATTAACAATATCCATAACTCACTAAGTGAGACGATAAAGGCAGAAAAAGAGTATTACAAGCTCGCATTACAATACTGTTGAAAGGACAGTTTGCCGTTCACTTGTATCTCAAGAACGCAAGGATTGAAGTTAAGGTACAGTTGGAAACTTGTATAATATTAACAACGCTCTGAAAAGAACATGTAAGGTTCTGAAACATGTGCTGCTGTCACAAAACTTAACTAACAGAGTCTGCATAAAGTCGAATTTCTGTGCCAAGAAGTTAAAAAGAAGGGATATAGAATGAAATATAAGAATATGCAGATACTTCAGGAAAAACGTTAAATGGTAGGACAGGGTGATGCTTAGCACGTCATTTGCTTTAATCATGAATCAAAGTGACCTAAAAGAAATTAAGAGCAGCAGGAAGTAAAAGAGCAAAGCCTTATTTGTTAATATAGATAAGAACAAATGGAATCAGTGCAGGCGAAAATAAAGACCTTGATGGAGTACAACACGAAGATAAATTGAAATAGACCCTGCTGCTGTCAAAAACTGGCCTAGATTTGCAATAAACATGTATGTGTGTTGGGAACAAACGGCATCATCGATATGAAATATGCCATCTCCAGAAATAAAAGGCTTGGCGAAGATGTCAAATCGTACATAATTTGCCGCAAATAAATAAATAAAAGTAAAAAGACAAAGGTAAGTCTTGACAGTCAAGAAAACTTTCCCGTAGATATGTGCAGAACATATGTTGTAATTGAAAACTAGCTCACTAACTGTGCACACCCAAACTAAATAAAAGCTAAATTCTCATTCATTCACAGAGATGAGTATAAACAGTGTACATAAAACGTATCACGTAATCGCTCGTGTCACTATATAGACACTCCGATCTATAGCTATCATTCCAAAGAAGATTGCTATAGAAAGTTCTGGTAAATCCGAGTGCACCGTTCCTTAAAATGGAACACGTAGCAGCTTTTAGTAGCTAAAATGTTCGATAAAGAAATGTAAACTTATACAGAAATAGAAAATGTTTAATTCCTTACAGATGCAAAGCTCTTCCATGAGTGGGTTGCAATTTTTCACGTGCTCACGCGTGTGTACCGCTTGCGTGTATATTTTCCGTCACTCACTTTTGTGATGTGCGGGTGATCTCACTGCTAGGCGCAACGTCCAGACGGCTTCACAAGCGCTGCGTACACAACACCATCTCAGGAATGAAACCTGAACTTCACATTTTATGTCATGTGCAACTTAATTCACTTAATGTTGATAAGTGATATAAAAGAACAATACGTACTCCATAAACTACTTCGGAATTATGGGCACCTGGTACGCCCAGTTGATCGGTTTCTCATTGTGAGGTGTCACATGCAATTCAAATAGTTAGCGTACCTCGTCTTTAAATACAGTATAGTACAGGGGGGTCCTAATGGTTCTGGCTGGCGACAGTCGTCATCTCTATCACCATAGACGCAACTGTAGCTTTCGGAAATTAGACATTTTGTCTTGCCTGTCATAAATCGTCTAGGACTATTATGCCATTAGCATGTCGAGGCTCCGTTTCTTTGTTCTATTTGTAACACCTGTTTACAGCGATCTCGTGCAAACTCCTTCAATTAAGTGTCTAGTGATCACTGATAAATGTGACAAACATACGTTGGGCAAACTGCTATGAAGTTGCAGTAAAGATTCAAAGAACATACAAGAGCCTGGAAACACAATAATAGCTATTCCACATCGCTGTCCGCCTCCGCGAATTCTCCTACATGCTAACCAACTTAAAAGCAGACCGTACTGAGAATAAACCTTAAGCAAACAATGATCACTTATCAAATTAGAGGTACACAAGACCACTGCGTAAAAGAAAGGCATCCTTAATAACCGGACAGATACTGCCAACTCTGTTTACTTCAAATCAACAAATGATTACTTGACAGACGGTGGATACCTCGAAATAAAACAATATTCTATACAGTAGCTATGTGCCACAAACAACACAGTACCACACTGCAGACTGTTAATGAAAGTCTGAACATACGGAATAAGTTTTCAGGTATTTGAATGACTCCAAAACTTTTTAAATAAAAGAAACCAGTACATGGTCATGCACGGTGATTGTTTATAGGAGACACACGAATCGTCACAAGTGTCCCAGGAAGTGTGGTAAGACAGCTTTTGTTCTCTATATAGAAAAAGGATCTCCCGGACAAGGTGAGCAGCCATCTGCGACTGTCTTCTGATGACGGTGCAGTGTGCGAGGAAGTGTCGTCGTTGCTGCTTTCTGGAGAATATACGATAACCTCGATACAATTTTTAATTGGCATACTTAATTAGTGAGCAGTCTGAATATGGGATAACTGTACGTAAATGAAGATGAGTAGCAATAACAAGACAGTAATGTTGAAAAAAGTGTTAATGGCGTCGTGCTTGACATAGTCATGTCAGTGAAATATCTGAGGGTGACGTTACAAAGCGACCTGAAATGGAGTGAACACGTGAGTTCAGTTGTATGAAAGGCGAATTATATTGATTGGGAGAATTGTAGGAAAGGTCTGCTCACTGTAAAGGAGAACACTTGTGTGACCCTTACTTCAGTACTCCTTGGGTATTTGGAATCACCAGTTGATAGCATTGAAGGGATACATCGATGCACTTCAGAGAGGCGCTGCTGAGATTACTTACCGATAGTTTCCATCAAAACGGGAATTTTACGGAGATGCTTCAAGAACTCAAATTGGAATATCAAGAGGGAAGAACGTGCTCTTCATGCAAAACTACTGAGAAAGTTTAGAGATACTGGATTGGTGACAGACTGCAGAACGATGCCACTGTCACCAACACACATTTCGCATAAGGCAAGTGAAATCTCGAGCCATCTGCGAGTGGAATAGGAAAGGGAGTGTCTAGAAGTGGTATATGGGACCGGCGCCACTCACCGATGGTGGCTTGCGAAATGTGTATGTGTGTGTACAAAAAATCATCCGTCAGTCGACAGAATACACGAAAAAACAACGAATACCCAGCACTGCTCCTCCTTCCATACAAATAAACACATGAATGCATGAAAATAATAACCTCACAGAACGGAGATTTGTTTTTACAGAAAAAAGAAGTAGAAAAAATCACGAAAATTCGTAATCGGCAGTATTTAGGCTAGTTTTTATGAGCCTGTCATTGTCTGTATAATAACAGCAACTGACATGAGAAGCTAAAAGAACAGGTTGCTCGCGCATAGTTATAAAACTTAAGAACTGCTTAAAGCTTGTTAAAATACCATTACGAAATTGATACTAATAGATTTTCCGTAACAACACCACTTACTATGCTTTGGTACAAAAATTGAAACGCACCTGCAGGTGGCAAAAGAATATAAAACTAATTACACTTCGACGGTTATATGAACCTGTACACGGTAAAAGATGGAGACGGATACAAACGCGAAAATATTGTTTCTACGCTTATGCCGATTACGACTGATAAATGTTTAGAAGTCTATCAGGCAATGACTTACTTGATAGAAAGGCTCGTACTTCAAAGCTTTAGTTTTTGAAATACAAACAAACTTTAGCTTTGTATGTATTTTAATTGACCACCATTTGGTTACGCATTAGGCGTCCGCCTATAGCCACCTTAAAAAAGGTGTGTATGTGTTGTTAGGTGACGAACTGCATAATCCACGGTATTGTAAATATAATGTTGCAGCTCCCATATTTGCGCTGGTTCTTTATGTTAAATCAAAAGCATGTCTGTAACAGTGATTTTTACGTCACGAAGTGTTAACAGAATCATTCTACATCTCCATCCACAGTTTCAGATTACCTGAGCTATCAACCTAAGAACCCCCCGAACTATACCACACTTCTCGAAGGAAGTTATGGGGCTGCAATGCTATCGAATATGATCTTAAGCCTTTTGGGTGTAAATGGACGGCAATTTTTACTGTGGTATGCAGGGTGGAACCACTAAGAATCCCTTCAAAACTCCTCAGATTCCACACGCCCGTAAACGGACGCCAGATAAGCAGTGTAGTGCCATTCAGCTGTAGAGTGTCAAAGGGTCGCCTGTCCGCAGGTGCCAAGGAATCGCTCAAAGGCAAACATGGAAATCTACTGTAGCCTACCGTGGACTTCCATAAATAAGCGTAGATTGCGTTAATTTTCCCGGTAGACTTGGTCAGGTACGTTACCACCAGCACATACGTTAGATGTGTTGCATACCATTCATGCATTACCCCATCTCGATCGCTTTGTTTACGTATGCGATCAGTGTTTCAATAGATCTCACTGGGAACCACAAGAGTTGATTGTCTAGAACCTGCAGAACATTAGTATGCGACCAGCGTTCTTCGGCATCGTCATCGTTATGAAGTATGGGAATCGTGTAGTTCAAGGTCCTCCGAAACAAGATAGAACCCACATGTGAGTAGTGCGAAAGTGTACACCATAGTGCAGCGGCTACTCGTCTTCAAGGTCACCTTCGTATGTGTAGACTCTGTCCACAATCTATCAAACGTGTGGCTCAGGAACCTTTACAAAAATCAGGAAAAATTTCGAGTATCATTTCTGAAATAACTAATGCAACATCGATGTCTACTATGTGTGCTACATTACCTGATGAGCAATCTAGTCTTTCGAATGCCACATCATCAGTGTTATTAAGAACTTCTACAACAGCTGTTGACAGAGAACTGGATGAAGTAGTCGCAACGTCCTGGCTAAGAGACACTAACAATCATGCTACGGGCACAGCCTTGCTCATCGCTGAATATCTACGTGTTCACGCTGTTGTCACAGATGAGATAAACGATCAAATGCTTTCGCTTTAATTTCTGATGGTTGGACAGACCTATCTCGATACCATGTGTTAATTTCATTGTCACGACAGCTGAACCAATTTTCTTCGAGAATATTCGCCGTCCTGGTGAGTGAAAAAAAAATGGTGCAAATGGCTGTGAGCACTATGGGACTAAACATCTGTGGTCATCAGTCCCCTACAACTTAGAACTACTTAAACCTAACTAACCTAAGGACATCACACACAGCCATGCCCGAGGCAGGATTCGAACCTGCGACCGTAGCAGTCGCGAGTGAAAAAAAAGCACAATTTGTAGTCTCAGGCCCTGTTACCGTAATTCAAGAGACAGGTGACGTAAAGTGAACACTGACAGTGCAGGAAATATGAAGGCTACCTGGAGAATAGTGGAAGAAAAGTATATTTTTACAACAACCGTGGGATGTGCTGTCCATAACATAACTCTCCTCGTCAAAGACATCATGGCAGTACGTGTACTCCAGGAGCTGTTCCAGCTCAGCAAGAATATAGTCAAGACATTTAAATTTAGACATGTACCTCATGCTATGCTGGAATCAAAGCAGAAAGAAAAGTACCGGAATTCGTCAGTAACTTTGAAACTTCCATCACCAACTCGTTGGGTTGGAGCTTGAAAATGTTTTGAGAGGCTGAAAAACAACAAAAGAGGCTATTCTAGAATCGATTGTTCCCCTTCAATTCATTTTGATGGCACCTTAAGAAGGGCTGTGTTAGAGGGGGATACATGGGACAAACTTGAACAAGCAAGTCGAGAGTGTCCACTGCCATCAACCAGCTTGAGGGAGGCAATGCCCTATTATCAAATGTGTATCATCACTTTGCTAAAGTTGTAGTAGAGGGGAACATTCTACAAAACAGTAGCTCAGTGTCATCTCCAGTAGGGCGGCTACGTATTATCTCTACGATTACAAACACTAAAAACTCAATGTAAGCCAATCCATGCTGCGGTAAATCTGTTAGATGTACGGTATAAGGGCATTATCCTGAATGCTGAGTATGAAAAGCATGCATTGCAGTTCATCTTCTTTGTGTCAGTTGTTGCGATATGAAAGAGGACGTATACTAGCTAATACCTCCGAATTCAGTGCTTGCAATGTTTTCTTCCCCTTACATGATGACTGAGGTACTGCTGAACACGTTTCACCCTATACCTAGTGGAAAGGATTGCGTAGCAGTCAGCCGCTGAGCTACCTCGTCTGCAAACTTACAGTGTACCACCGTCAACAGCTGCAGGCGAGAGCAATAGGTCAGCGCATGGGAGGATCCATAGAAAATTTAGAAACAGGCTTTCTCCTGCAACAACAATCGAAAAGTTAGTGTCCGTGCAGTGTAACTTTCTTTATATGGAGGACAATGAATCTGTGTCTTCAAACAATTTAGGAAGCTCCACTGCAGCTCTGTCGGAGGCACTAAAAGTGAGACGGAGTAAAATTGAACTGAACCTAAACGTATGGCTTGTATTTTGATCACAGTGACCAAATCCATAATCACGAGCAGTTACCATTACTTTTTAATTCTCATTATTTTTCTTAATTCGTTGTATTTTTTCGAAATTATTCTGCTCATTCGAATTAATTTTGCGAATATGTCGGACAAAACTAACAATATTCCAAGGGTTGGGACTTAAACAGTGGCAACTATTTATTCACAACCGATACAAAGGAGTTACATGTTTGCACCTGTTACTGTCCTTCAAAGTAGTCACCAGCGTTGTATAGAGCCCGTTGCCGGCGATGTTGAAGGCGTAGTATACCGTTAGCAGAGCATGTTCTGTTGATGGTGCGAATGGAGCGGTCTACTGCATATTGAATCTCTGGAACAGCTCTGAAGTGGACGCCATAAAGTGGTTCCTTCATCTTTGGAATCAAATCAAAGTCACAAGGACCTAAGTACGGGGAGTATGGTGGATGGTACTGTACTTCCCAGTCCCATCGACGGACAAGAGCAGTCACAGCATGCACTGTATTCGTCCGCGCATTGTCGTGAAAAATGATGGGTGTGTTGCGCGGAAAGTGGTTCAAATGGCTCTGAGCATTATGGAACTTAAGATCTGAGGTCATCAGTCCCCCAGAACATAGAACTACTTAAACCTAACTAACCTAAGAACATCATAATCATCCATGCCCGAAGTAGGATTCGAACCTGCGACCGTAGCAGACGCGCGGTTCCGGACTGAAGCGCGTAAAACCGCTCGGCCACAACGGCCGGCCGCCGAAAGTGTCGGCGCTTCTTTCGCAAAGCTGGTCACAGGTGATGCTCCAAAACCGAACAGTAATACTGTGCATTGAAGGTCTGCCGTGGAGGAACGTTATGCGTTAGGATAACAGCATCACATTCGTACACGAGAATCACCATAACTTTCACCATACTGGGGCTCTGACATACGTTAGACATTCGCGGCAACCCATAATGCTTTTAAAGAAGCGGCGGCCCTCTCTGCACAACACACCCATAATTTTGCACGACAATGCGCGGGCGCATACAGCGCAAGCTGTGGCTCCTCTGTTCGGTCGATGGGACTGGTAAGTACTGTACCATCCACCATACTCCCCGTACTTAAGTCATTGTGACTTCGATTTGATTACGAAGATGAAGGAACCACTCCGTGGCATACGCTTCAGAACTGTTCCAGTGATTCGACAGGCAGTAGACCGCTCCACTCGCACCATCAACAGAATAGGCTCTACTAACGGTATACTACGCCTTCCACATCGCCGGCAACGGGTTCTGCACAACGCTGGTGACTACTTTGAAGGACAGTAACAGGTGCAAGCATGTAACTCCTTTGTATCAGTTGTGAATAAATTGTTGCCACTACTTAAGTTCCAACCCTCGTATGATTAAAAGGAAACGGTGCTAATTACCTTATGTTTACAAACAAATAAAGTAACATTTATGAGATTTTTTCACAGTCATTAGCAACATGTTTTTTACTTCATATCATGACACGTATATCCGTATTAGTTATCTTTGTCTATATCACTAAACTGCAGCATACGAAAATCCTAACATTTTTTTCTACATACTTATCCTTCTGTCTGTTACTTATAAATCAACAATATTTATAGCAAAATCGAAATTGTCAATGGTTAGCTTCGAACTTATTCGAAAAGTGTTGATTTGTAACGTGCAACAGAGAGACGTTTCAGTAAAAAAAAAAAAAAAAATAGATACGATCTTGTATCTCGTATAAAACAGATTTTTGTTATTCATAAACCACTTTCGCACGTATCGCTAATACCAGGAAGCTTTTGCATTTGATCACAATGTAGATCGTTCTACTGAGTACCAAATAACAATAATTATACAGAATCCATAAAGTTTATGCATGTCAAGCATACTTACACCAAAAGAAATTGCATCGATCGCATAAAATCGTAGAAGTTACGCGATCAACAGATTTTTTATTACCTGCAAAATAAAATTTACATTTTTAATAGCATTATTGAAAAAGTGTCATGATGATCTCTCCATCTCCAAAAGATTTCGGTCTAGTTCCCCATTCGGATCTCCGGGATGTGATTGCCAAGTGTGAGGTGACCATGTGAAAAAGTTTGAATAACCAACGAAAATTAGACATGACTGACGTAAGGGACGCGATTAAATCTAAGTTATATCAAATTTCTTTGATTTCAGTACATTAGTAAAGCCATAATCGCAGTAAGTTACAGAATATTTACATTACTGTTTTCGGTGAAGCTCAGTGGCCATTATGAAATGGAACAAATTGTGAGAACCTGAATTATAAGTAACATCTAAGAAGAACACCTTTGTCATGGGGAACAATATTGTAAAACTACCATGTTAAATTGAACTTCGTCACGCAGTAATGGCAAAGAAGCAACATCCTTGTAATGGATCGCTGTAAAGGGATTTTCTGTACAGAATACTAAAATTTTAGCGTCGTATATGTTGGGTTAGGATCGGCGTTGTCTAACTATCTATAGAACGAACCTGACAAGTGAAAATCTTGTATTAACCTTAACAATTCTGCCGTTATTCTGAAACATACATAGCTCAAGTATGAGGTGGAACCTGTAATTAAAGTATCAGAATGCACTTTGATTAAGTTAATGAAATAACAACATCCAAGAACGAGTACATACATTACGTAGGGTGTTACAAAAAGGTACGGCCAAACTTTCAGGAAACATTCCTCACACACAAATAAAGAAAAGATGTTATGTGGACATGTGTCCGGAAACGCTTAATTTCCATGTTAGAGCTCATTTTAGTTTCGTCAGTATGTACTGTAGTTCCTCGATTCACCGCCAGTTGGCCCAATTGAAGGAAGGAACAGACTTCGGTGCTTGTGTTGACATGCGACTCATTGCTCTACAGTACTAGCATCAAGCACATCAGTACGTAGCATCCACAGGTTAGTATTCATCACCAACATGGTTTTGCAGTCAGTGCAATGTTTACAAATTCTGAGTTGGCAGAT